>NW_027412582.1:4889058-4963554 GCF_025532065.1 Leptinotarsa decemlineata
TGAATTGTACGAAATTGAATCATTGGACCCTACTTTATCGAAGGTAATTAAAGGAGGCAAAGTACCTTGAGTTTTTAAGGGAGTATCTCGTACCTACTTTACGTAATTTATTTCCCAGCAGACGTAATCCTGGAGGTTTTGATGAAAGTTTATGGTTTCAACAGGATGGTGCACCTCCACATTATGCTGTAGATGTTAGAAGGTACGTAGATGAAATTTTTCCGAACAGGTGGATTGGTAGACGTGGACCCACTGAATGGCCAGCGAGGTCACCAGATTTAAATCCTTTGGATTATTTTCTGTGGGGCCTTCTGAAGAATGTTATTATAAAAAGAAACCAGCAAATATTGAAGATGTACAAGTGAAAATTCGAACAGAAATAAACAATATTACGCAAGAAACCATACACAAGGTTCAATAAGAATTTGTACACCGTTTGGGTTACTGTCAAATACAGCAAGGGCTGCAGTTCGAACATTCAATATAAAGTCATGTATTCCAGCATATTCTGTCCGCTAGACAATAAGTATTTTTGATAATATTGTTAATTTACCTAATAAAGAATGTTACGCGTTACTTTGTTACAACACACAACTACTGTATTTTTGTCCACCCTGTACCAATGGAATCAACATGTGATACATTTTTGGAATCAGCTCAGCTAGAGTAATCCGAAAATTGAGACAAAATGGGGGTGTTCCATTTAAAAAAAATGACGGTGACGTCATTACTCGAAGGTAATTCACCCTGTATATTAGATTATTATTTTAAAATACGGTAAATTAACATCAAAAATCGACGTGTTTCAGGATTATTTCTTTAAATGACCTGTTTAGCTAAAAATCAATTTGTTCCATACTTTACGGACACAGTGTATATTCACCGGTAGAAAAATGAATAAAACCAAAATAACTCTACCATCTGAAAAAAAAATTTATCTTTCACAGACTTCAAAAATAAAGAACCCGTACCGTTTGTGATTTATTCAGACATTGAAAGCATTTTGGAAAAATATGAGGATGTGAAACCTAGTAAGAAAATTCGAATATTTCAAAAAATATTCCATGTAGTGTAGCATTTTACTTATTGTGTACTTTCGACAATTCAAAATAAAAATTCGAATTATATACTGGTAA
Source organism: Leptinotarsa decemlineata (assembly GCF_025532065.1). Classification (NCBI taxonomy): domain Eukaryota; kingdom Metazoa; phylum Arthropoda; class Insecta; order Coleoptera; family Chrysomelidae; genus Leptinotarsa; species Leptinotarsa decemlineata. The sequence goes on from NW_027412582.1 coordinate 4,890,195, forward strand.
CGATTGTATCAGCTGGTTCGTCAAACGTTTACAACAGCTAGCTTTCGAATTAAATCCAGTATTTTCCAATGTGGTTCCAATGATTCCGCTATCACCTCAACAAAAACACGATTTCGATTCAGCCACTAACTGTCATATTTGTCTAAAACCATTCACAGAGGATCAGATCAAGGTTTAAGGACCATTGTCATATATCTGGAAAATTTCGTGGAGCAGCCCATTCCACCCCTTGCAACATTAACTATCAGAATGATAATATGATACCTGTTGTTTTTCATAATTTATCTGGTTACGATAGCCATTTCATTATTAGAGCTTTACCGAAAGAGGTTTCTGGTGCTGTCAGATTGTTACCAGTAAATAAAGAAAAATATATATCATTTAGTAAACAAATTGACAATACAAGTATAACATACCGATTCCTAGACTCTTTTCGTTTCATGGCAAGTAGTCTAGATAAATTGAGTTCATATTTAAATCATTCAGAAAAGGTAATCACAAAAAGTTTCTGTAAAAATCAAGAGGAATTTAAACTTTTATCTAAGAAAGGTATATTTCCATATGATTATTTTGATAGTTGGGATAAAATGAACATTGACAAATTACCACCGATCGAATGCTTTTTCAATAAATTGAGAAAGTGTGGTGTAACAGAAGATGAGTATTCACACGCTGTTAAAGTATGGGATACTTTTGAAATTCAAAATTCACAACAATATATGGAGTTATATTTGAAAACAGATGTATTACTTTTGGCTGACGTTTTTGAAAAATTTCGAAAAGTATGTATGAAAACATACGATTTGGAATGTTTGAAATATTACACTGCACCAGGTCTAGCTTATGCAAGTTGTTTAAACATTTCAAAGGTTACTTTGGAATTATTAGATGATGTAGATGAGCTAATGTTTATTGAGAGGGGTATAAGAGGAGGAATATCTCAATGTAGCAATAGATATGGTAAAGCTAATAATATTTACATGAAAAACGAGTTAACCCTGATCAACCCTCATCATATCTCATGTACTACGATGTTAATAACTTGTATGGTACAGCATTATCAGAATATATCAGAAATAATCAGAATTATCAGAATGGAAAAATAATACTGATTTCTATTCTGAAGATATATTTAATACACCTAATGATTCTGAATATGGTTACATATTAGAAGTTGACTTAGATTATCCTGTAGAACTTCAAAATGTTCATAAAATCTTCCATTATGTCCTCAAAAAATGATTCCACCCTTATCATCATCAAAAAATCCAAAATTGTTAACAACACTTTTCGATAAAAAAAATTATGTTATCCATTATAGAAATTTGAAACAGGCAGTCAGTTTAGGTCTCAAAATCAGCAGAGTTCATGAAATTTTGAAATTTAAACAAATACCATGGTTAAAAACTTATATTGATTTGAATACGATGTTAAGACAAAACAGTAAAAATGAATTTGAGAAAATTTTTTATAAGGTAATGAACAATAGTATCTTTGGGAAAACAATAGAAAACTGTCGTAAATATAAAGATATTAAATTATGTACTAAGTGGGAGGGTAGATACGGAGCAAAAAGTCACATATCAAAACCGAATTTTCATAGTTTGACCATTTTTGATGATGATATGGTAAACATTGAAATGAAAAGAGTCAATATAGAACTGAATAAACCCAATTATGTGGGTTTCAGTGTTTTGGAAATTTCAAAAATTATTTTATATGACTTTCATTATAATTATATCAAACCTAAATTCAATGAAAATGCGAAATTGTTGTATACAGATACTGATTCATTGATTTACCACTTTTTCACCGATGACATTTTTGCACATATCAAAGAGGACAATTCGGAATTCCATTGGTAAATAAAAAAGTTTTAGGTTTGATGAAAGACGAAAACAATGGAAGAATTATGAAAGAGTTCATTGGCTTAAAGTCGGAAATGTATGCGATAAAAGTAGAACATGGAGAGAATGACGGGGAAAATTTGATAATTAAAATAGATAAAGGTGTCACCAGAGCCTCTCTCAAAACAATAAATTTTCAAAATTACTACGATTGTCTATTCGGAAATGAACATTTTGAAGTAACGGAAAATCTGATTCGTAGTAAAAAACATGAGGTATATACAATAAATCAAAGAAAAGTTGCATTAACTCCTTTCGATGACAAACGAATTGTAAATTATTTATCAAGTGATACATTGCCTTGGGGTTTCAAAATTTAATCCACACTTGTAATATTCATTTTTACAATTGATTAACTTACAACTTATATTTTAACACAATGGAAAAAACGTTTTTATCTTGAGTTCTTTTTCCGATTGATTTGTGATTTTACAGAGCAATATGAACAAAGCAATCCAGGAAAATATTATTAGTAGCACTAATGGAAACGAACTTCCTCAAGTCAATGGTCCTTCAAAGTATCGGTGTAATGACAGGAGATGTTTGAGAGTTTATGAAAGTTTTTCATCAGAATATAACTTTTGCCCACCCTGTCATCAACGTCGGGATTCTGGGTCCTATAGACAAAGAATAAGGAACGAGAGGGATTCGAGAAGTCAGTTGAGGAGACAACAACTGACAGCATAACCATCATAACCGCTTCAACTGTTCATTATTCATTCAACAACCACATGAGGAATTTAATTTTTTGACCTCCAACATTGCACACTTTCTGTTTCAGTGAAAATCAAAAGATGAATTTTAGCGATTTATTCGAGGACACTTTATTGAAAGCATGTGAAGATATGGAAAAAACTTTACTACAACTCTGTAAAGAGAAAAAAAAAAAAATATAAACCTTAAAACGAAAGAATCCATTAAAAACGTATTATTTTGCAAACTGTGTGATACTCCAAAAGACAATAAGGAAGTATCGAAAAGAAGTACAAGACAGTATTGTGAAAATTGCAAAAAAAAACCGTTTTTGAATTATAATCACCGAAGCATCTGAGAATTGATAAACGTTATGCAGACAATCGTGGAGTCATTCGTAAGTAACCAATAGCATCATTAACATCATTATGCCTGTACCAGTGAAATATAAGTGTACTAAATGTGGGGGAGAAACAAATTATCCGAATATATTATGTTTAGAATGTATAGTTGAACAGATTTCACGTGACGTATATGGTATAAAACATCCCTAATACAACTGTTACGTGTAGTAGTAATCGAGTTGCTTTCAAAGAAACACACACACACGCACAACGATAAAAATATGTATTTGTTGTACATTATTCTTCTACTTTCACAAATTTGCAACATCCTAACTTCAAAAGTTATTTATATCAATACACCATACAAGTTGGAAAAATGGTAGCTTTTTATTAATGGAAGTACATCTAGATACGATTATTTTGAATGAATATCCAGCTTTCTACTCTGAAAAATCAATACCGTTATGTAAGATAAACGAACAATATTCCTCAAACATTTTTGTAATTATTCTTCCATTTTTTCAGATTCTACGGTAACATGTAAGGACAAAGAAAAAAAGTATAGGTGCGGATACGTTATTGGATCACACGAAAACTTTCATCCCATTGTTCCATTCAAAAGCCGATTAATGTGCGGACATCATAGCATTGAACAATTTCATAAACCATCCATAACTTACAGAGGTTTCTGGTGGACAACTGTAAAAGATTTTTATGAATATGCAAATATTAATCTCAAAAAATATTTAGCTCTACCAGAAATTTGTTATGTATACTTATTGTCGTCTAAAAAAGATGAATTTTTGAAAATAACCCATACATTGTGAATACCTACTAATTAATAAACGTTAATAAATTACGTATTTCCTTTTTCACAATATTCATGTTCAATCATACATATGACCCTTAAGGTCAGCTAATCTGGTTAATTATCAGTGAAACACCAAATATTCCAACGAAATGCAACAAAGTATTCAAGTTTAATTATACATGTGACCTTAATGTCAGTTAATCTGGTTTTCTATCAGTAAAATAACAAATATTTCAACAAAATGCAACGAAAATATCCTAATTAAGTGCAACAAAGTATTCATGTTTACTTATACATATGACCTTAAGGTCAGCTAATCTGGTTTTTTATCAGTAAAATAGCAAATATTTCAACGAAATGCAACGAAAATATCCTAATTAAGTGCAACAAAGTATTCATGTTTACTTATACATATGACCTTAAGGTCAGCTAATCTGGTTTATTATCAGGCAAACAACAAGTATTCCAACGAAATGCAACGAAAATATCCTAATTAACTGCAACAAAGTTGTCTCAAGGTCAACTGGCGCACCGACAAAGTCATCGAATAAAACACATTGGCGTACGCCTGGGTACATGCTTTAACGAAAAGGGGTCGCCTGATGAGGGTTTCCGAACTGGGGTTGCCCGAAAAGGGTTGGCCGAAGAGGGTTGGCCGAAGACGATTCACTGAGCCAAAAGGTCTCTAATACGACACGGCTAATCTACACCAGCCGAGGCCTCTTCTTACAACACCCTCTGGTCATTGACCATCTCTTACAACCCTCTGGTCATTGACGATCTACAAGAACAAGGGTTGCTCAAGAACACATTGTCAACACCATTGTTCTTCGCCAACAAGGCCTTTTTGACACACTTCTTCATCCCAAACAACCGCACCCCTTACGCTATCGATGGACAGCTCGATGGCATGGTTACCATTGTATCTAGAACCACGTTAGCTATACTACTTATTTTATTAGTACGATTGGAAACGCTTGTACAAGCGAGTTAACACATTCGAATACGAGACTCGAGTCAGTTGGACTCGGGTTAGCGAGTACGAATCGATGCTTCCTAACTCGAGTACCGGAATCGAATCTGGCGTACTCGAATCAAAATAAATTGGTATTCGAGTAGGCGAGTTCTAAAGCAGGAATCGAGTCTGACTTGAATAAAACCGCTAACACATCGGCACATCACTAACTTTTTCCCTACATTTTTTCAGCTATCAAATTCAAACAATCGAAATGCAAGAAAGTTTTGCAACTCTTGCCAAAATCACCATAAGTTAAGCTATCATTTGAAAAAATATATTTTGTTATTTCAAGATAAGGTAATCAGAAACTGTTTTTTTCATTTTTATACCCGCGTAAGTCTCAAAGCACGTATCTAGTTGGTTACTGAGCAATGAAACTACTATAAAGAACTAGTTTGGCATACTAATTTACTGAGCTTCCTCTTCCTCTTGAAGGTGTCGAGGTGGTAAAATAGCAGTTTGGTGTTGTGAAAAATTTTCAGTAATGTAGTGAAATGTTTGAATATGATTGTTTTCATTCTATGATACTCCCAAATTTTCGAACGATTCTGCTGCATTGCGAATGGGTTCAATATACTCCTATTTTTGTAATCTTATGGTTGGTATTTGTGCTCAGGGTTGGTTCTGGTAATCAGGTACTCTAATGACACAGGAGGGGGTTGTACAAGCATATATAAGATATTCCAGGAACATGGACCCAGTTGTAAAAGTGTTTTGATTGTGTTCAACTGATAGTGTCAGTGTTCTTACCACTACTATTATATTCCTACGATTCGTTAGTTGGAATCATGGCAGAAGTAATCATCAAGGTGATTAAGTTTCCTTAGTGTGCTCTTATGAGGAGAACAACAGCCTCATCATGCTGTTGTTCATCACAATCATCATGGATTGTGAAATTTTGATTCGTCTTCCACCAGCGCAGTAACTGGACTTACATAAAATTTATATATTTGCATGTAAAATTGTTCGACTATGAAAAAATAAAGTATTTCAAAGAAAGAAAAAGTGTTGTTCGAACTTTATGTTTTTACTGAATCAGAAACGTATATTTTTTTGCTTTCGACACATGCTAACAACTTTAATTTTTTGTAATTTTGAAATGTTTCAAAGCTTACGTATTCAAAATCACTTCATTGTGAGATATTCACCTAACAGATTCTCAAAACGAAACACGTGTTTAGCCATACAATGGCTTCTTAGGGCGTGTGTAAATTCTTTACAGAATTTTGATTCGTCTTCCACCAGCGCAGTAACTGGACTTACATAAAATTTATATATTTGCATGTAAAATTGTTCGACTATGAAAAAATAAAATAATTCAAAGAAAGAAAAAGTGTTGTACGAACTTTATGTTTTTACCGAATCAGAAACGTATATTTTTTCGCTTTTAACACATGCTAACAACTTTGATTTTTTGTAAATTTCAAATGTTTCAAAGTTTATGTATTCAAAATCACTTCAGTGTGAGATATTCACCTAACAGATTCTCAAAACGAAACACGTGTTTCGCCATAAGATGGCTTCTTAGGGCGTTTATAAATTCTTTACAGTATTTGAATTAAAAAAGTTTCAAAACACAGTTTCCGTGTCAAAGTTGTGTTGTGGGTATTAAACAGTTATTTATTCGGATTAGAAATGATCCACAGTTTCCGCTGTCAGTTGTTGACAGTTAATCTGTAGATTATCAGAAAGCTTTCGTGAGACTTCGTTTATAATGTGCGACCACAGTCTTCGTGGGATTGTCCCATTGCACAAACAATTACTCATACATCAATCTGATGCATCAAGTACTAGTTGAGAGAAGCTTTGGCTTTCTACTTCTTCTTATTTATAAAAAAAAATATGAATCTCATCGATAAGCTATGGAGTTTTAAAATTATTGGATGCGTTCTCAAAATACGAAAAGAAGTTTAAAGATTGTTCAATTTTAAAAATGGTTAGATAAGTGCATTATGAATAAAAAAACAACTGTAAATTGTTATTGATTTTTTATATCGACAAATGAAATTAATCGGATATTTTTTTCTTATTCTATTCGTACAGTAGAAGATTTGAGCCGGTTCTAAGCCTCCCCCCACAACTATGACGTAATAATTGCTTTTTCTTGTTGTTGTTTAGTGAAGTCAAGGCAATGTGACCTTGAAGTGTCTGGTGATTTTTTTTTCATATGAGACTGTGTGTGTGTGTGGGAATGTACGGTACAGGGTTTCATCATGTGCTTGTCTATGTACAAACATACTTCGAAGATCCTCCAAGTAATGAATGTTCCATCAAGTTAGTAGTGATGTGACGACACAGCAGCAACCGTTCATCGGTAAGAGAGCAAGATATTCACTCCACGACGTGTGGCTGAGTAATGCGTATTCATCGGTCTGCCCTCACCTCTCTCGATTTAGAGAAGGCTGTGACGTAACGCATCGCTCTACCCCAGCAGCAACCGTTCAACGGTAGGAGAGCTAGATGTGCACTCCAAGGCGGGTGGTTGAGTAATGCGTATCCATCGATGTGCTCTTACCTCCCTCGATGTGGTGATGGCAGTGACGTAAAGCATGACTCTACCCACACTCCCGATGGTGATGCGCAGGCGGCGAGGACTGTGCTATTCAAGAAGCGGGCGAGTATTGGTTATGTCAGTTTTCATCGAGTGAGTTAGTGAGAACATATCATAGAAAATGTATTCTTGTGAATGCGGTAAATCTTTTACTCGTAGTGACAACCTTCGTCGTCATCAGCTCCAGAGTTGCCACGGAGGTCCATCAGTGAAACAAGTGAGATTAGATGACGCTGCAACACCTATGTACACATGTAATTGTTGTAATGTGACGATTCCATTGATTCAAGTGAATTCTCCCAATAGAAGTCTGCAACATAAGAATAATGCATGTGTACAATCCAGTGATGGTCTTGAAATTATAAATAGTGCTTTCAAGCGTTGGATTGCTACATACAGGGTGCAGATTTCCATTGTTTCCACCGATTACATGTTATTCTTTAACGAAATCAGGCAGAAAGTTATTGAATTATTGGAATCAGCTATCAGGGTTCTCAAAATCATCAAAGTGAATATGAAAGTATTTGGGAGTTATATTCTGCAAACGCAAGAACTGAAGGGAACCAAATCATTTAACTCTCAGAATAGAACAGTTGACCAATCTACTGATTTGAATTCCTTATTTGATGGATTTCGAAATGAAATTATCGCTTAAACAACAGAATTCCAGGAACGTGATTCAGGTAAGCATTTCTATCAAGTTATTGGATGTATCAGTAATTTTGATTTGTATTTGAGGTTGGACTTGTGAAAAAATCATGTTTCTGGAGGTGAACATCAATAAATACAGCCCGCTGAGTGGATGTTCATATTTGAAGCTACCTGAATATATAGAGCGTTGGAAGGCCGTGGTTAATGTCCGTAATGAAGATCAGCATTGTTTTGCATGGGCTATCACATCAGCACTACATGCTGCAATCGATAGAACGTCAGAAGTTTCATCATATCCACATTTCAATACTGTCATAGATGTAACAGATATGAATTTTCCGGTAAATTTGGAGGATATTGTGAAATTTGAGGACAAGAATGATATTTCAGTTAATGTGTACGGTTTAGAAAGTAAATTCGAAAGGGGTAAAATAGTGTATGAATTAATTGGACCATTACGTTACTCTCAGAGAAGACTTAGGAGACATGTCAATTTGTTACTTATCACAGATGATTTCGGTAATAGTCATTATTGTTGGATCAAAAATCTTTCAAGATAAGTTTCAAGCCAATTATCAGCTCATGAACATAAGAAATATTTTTGTGATGGATGTTTATTATATTTTTCCAATGAGCAATTACTATTGCGTTATAAGATAAATGATTGTAATCACTTGAGTACTACAACACCATCAACCAATTTCAAAGTCAAAGTCAAAGATAAAGTGGATGTCATCCCACAAACTAATGAGAAATATATCTCTCTCACAAAACATCTCTATACACATTCCTATACGGATAAAGATGGTAGGGTGAAGAAAAATTATTTGAAAATGAGATTCATTGATAGTTTCAGATTCATGCCTAGTTCTTTGGAGAATTTAGGAGCCAATTTAACATCTGATCAGTGTATCGAGATGCGCAAACATTTCCCACAAATTGAAAATTTCAATTTAATGAGAAAGAAAGGTGTATTTCCCTATAATTTTGTTGATGACATCGACAAACTGAATCATCCAAGACTTCCAACCAAAAATCAATTTTATGATAAACTCAATTGTGAACATATATCAGATAATGATTATGGGAGAGCTCAACTTGTTTGGAATTTGTTCGAATGTCAGAATTTGGGTGAATATTCTGATTTATATTTAAAGTCAGATGTGTAACTATTATGTGACATTTTTGAAAACTTTAGAAATATATCTGTTGATAAATATAAATTGGATCCGGCACATTACTTCACCGCACCAGGATTATCATGGGATGCCATGTTGAAATATACTAATATTGAATTAGAATTACTAACTGACATTGATATAGTTCACTTCTTTCAGAAAGGTATTCGCGGTGGAATCAGTCAATGTAGTGAAAGGAAACATAAAGCAAACAATACATTTTTACCGAATTATAATCCAAATGAACCATATGCAAATTCGAAAGTTCCCAAATTAATTCCAAATTTAAACGATAAAAGAAAATATATTGTTCACTATAGAAACTTACAGCAAGCTGTCAATCATGGCTTGTTAGTGATGAACACACATATAGTATTGAGGTTCAAGCATTCATGTTGGATGAAGCCCTATATAGATTTGAATACTGAAATGCGTAATCGGTCTAGGGTATTTGGGGTAGTTATTGGCCCTTTAAGGTCTGTCATTTTTGTAAATATGAACAGAAGTCATATTTGATCATAAAACGCAATTCACTATGTTTTGATTTATAGAGTAAACTTTGAACTTCTCCTTAAACACAATTGGATCATTCTGATAATAAACAAAAACATATTTTGAACGTCCCAAAATGAAAATATTCGAATCCACAGTAATGGGCCGCTATACTACAGAGATTGGCCATGTGATATTGTAGTTATTGGCCCATAATTACCAATTTATTTTGGAACTCTAAAACATAAGTGAGTGAATATCAAAGTGCTAATAAATATATAGTTGAGTCATTAATTCTGGATTTCATTAGATTAGATAAGATTTATACAATTTGTTGTTTCTTCAAACACGTTTTGCAATGGAAAATTGCAGAATTTGATTGATGTAAGTTGTGTCTTTTCATACATTGAATATGGTAAGATCTGGCACATTCCTGGCACTTGATTCCAAAATAATTTGTGAAAGATTATTTGCGCAAATATAGCATAGTCCAACAGATATCTTGATATTAAGCTCCTCCGATATCCCAACTTCTTTTATCAGATTTTTCAAAGGGTATTCTTCATTGGGGTTGAAAATAACTTCGGAAATGATATTTATGGAATTAGAATTTTTCAGTGTGAACGACTGTGTGTTTTGATTGAGTTTTTGATTTGATTGTGTCCTGGACTCGTTTTGAAACAAGTTTTTTGTAACACGCTGCATGCTTTGCGATACTTCTGCATTTTCCATTTTCGATACACATTCAACAATGTTCTTTTTGTTCGATTTTCTCATTTCCTTTCTTACAGGTTTCTTTTTTTATTCTCTATCGTCTTTTCTTTCTTCAATATCTTTTGTACCTGTCTTTTCCAATTCTCTTCCATTCAAAATATTCCCGGTCTAGATCTTCAAGATTAGGCTCTGTCGGTACCGATGGTTCACTCATATGTATATTATTTTGTCCTAACTCCAGTTGGTTTTCAATGGTAGTTAAATTAAATTCGTCTTGATATTCAGTTGGATCCAATTCGTTACTTTCTCCCCTACTTGTGTTTTTCTCTGGTTCTTTCCGCACAGTATGAAATTCTTTCCACAGTTTATGAAGCAGAATGAAATCTGTACAGTCATCATCAGTTTTTCCACAGAAGTTTTGAAACAGTTTAATTTTCTCTTCACCTAGGATATTTTGAAAGGTTTCGTAGCCCATTGGTTGTGGCTGTCTATTATACTTTTCATCCTCTTGTTTTTGATTTTGTCCCCCCAAACATTTTGAAAAATCTATCGAGTCTGGATTGAAAGGATATAATCCAGTGGCGCGAAACCCGTCAGTTATAGTCTTCTCCCTTGCATAATCTTTGACCACTTCCTCTAAAATGGGTGCGAATTTATCTTTTCCAAGAATACAATTCAAATTGTCTGTCCTCCATTTCAAAACTACTTTTTTCCAGCCACTTTTGATTGGCTTGAAAGCAGATACATCTGCTGGTTGAAGGATTCTAGTAGCGTTGGGATAAAGACAAATCAAAATAATTTTCAATTCTTTACAGATATCACTCAATTCGTATGTCAGGTGGGTGCTATGACCATCTACAAAAAGGATTATAGGAAACTTAATATTATTTTTCACCAAGGAGGGATGTAGGACATTGCAAATATAATCTTGGAAAACTTCTGCTTTCATCCATCCCGTATCGCTTATACCTATTCCCCATTCAGGTGGAACGGATGCAGCAATTTCAGCCTTCAATCTTTTTCCCGGATATATGATCATTGGTGGTGTTGTAAGACCTGTGGCAGAAAAGGTGAACATAACTGTAATATTCTGTTTAGAAGAGGCGTGTTCTACCTCGTAGATATTCTTAGAACCCCTTGGTGCCAACACTCTTGAATTCTTTGGACATAAATTGAAACAAGTTTCGTCACCATTAAAAATTCTTGAGGGATCAATCAATATCTCATCATATTCCTTAGATACCAAATAGATGTTAATGTCTCAAAACCATTTTCTAATGTCTTTCTCTGATACGTTGGAACTAGCGGAGGAAACAGCCTCAGGTGTTCGAATTGATAAAATGGTGTGGCGTCGAAGAAAGGCTTTATACCATCCCTCATGTGGATAATTATCCTTAAATTTTCGTGGTACTTTCTCTAAAACTGATTTGACGGCCGACTGGAGATCTTCCTTTCGTCTCGGAAACCCTTTTTGCGCATTTTCCACTACCCATTTGACCAGAAGCTCTTCTTCTGTACTGGTCAGTATGGGAGGTGGACCCGGACTTATTTTTGTGAACTTATCACTCCTCCTGAATTGTAGGGTTGCTCGAGGAATACTGAAATGTCTGGCGGCCTCTCTGAGTGGTACCCCATCATTAATTGTTTTCAAAGCACTTTGCAGCTGCTGCTCGCTATATTTTTTGGAATAGCGACCACCCTCTTCAACTTTAGGCATTTTGCAGAGCTGAAAAAGCACAGAAATACAGTGATTGGCCCCAGTTGATTATAGTTATTGGCCTCCGGCCAACAACTGTGTATATATATTTTAACGCCTTCATTGCATAGTTTAATCATACCTATCCTTGTTTACTTGATCATTGTCATGTTCATAACAATCATATTCGAGCACAATAGATTTTATAGTCATTGGCCTAGGGGCCATTAACTGTTTATTGCTAATATTTCCAGGCAATCATTGGCCCCCATAATAAATTGAGATTTAGAGGTTGGAGCCATATAAATGGTCGAAAATCAATATATAATGCAATACAAACAATAAAAAACAACTATACCACATATTGCTTGTACAAAATTACGTGACTTGACTCACCTCAAATCACACTTTTCTCAGCAAAACACTGTTTTCACACACGAGTTATGCACCATGAAAGGAGATTACCGCCATTTTTGCGCAATTATGCCAACTGTGAAATTTGATATTATCTAGTGATAGAAAATAGTTTAGGTTTGTTTTAACGCCACCGGTGTATTCTGATAGTATGGATTACAGTTGTTATAAGCGTTTGAAAAATGCATGGCCAATGACTACGTGGGGGCCAACCACTGTATAGTTTACCCTACGGAAAAATTTATTTTATTACAGGAATATTATTGTTTTGGTTTTTATTGCCTTTCAGGAAAACCTTATACTTGAACAATTTTGGGCAATGGTGCTTTCTTTCTTGAATTTTTATGCAGAGTTGATTCTCATTACCTCTTGATTATACCAAATTTTCAAAAATGAGTCACATGTAGTTGAATCTTACGACATTGTACAAGATACTTCCGTATCTACTCATTATTTTTGATATTTCATGTTCACATTTTTATGAAGGTAATATAGCTGGAAAGTGTTTTGAATTACAGGTCCAACATTGGAGGTAAATAATGTTTTAAGTTGTATTTGAGTATACAGTATTATTTTCTTTATTTTCACAGGAATATTGTTTAATCGTTACTGTTTTTTATTCTTTTTCAGGAAATTATTACACTTGAACAGTTTTGGTCAATGGTGCTTCCTTTCTTGATTATAGCAAATTTTCAAAAATGGGCATGGAGTTCTGGCCTTGACGATTGACTTTGTCATTGATACATAAGCTTTGAATGTACCTAAGGTAATTGTACCCTTCACCGACCACTTAAGATTTTATTCAGTAACAGATTCACGAATAAGAAAACTAGATATTATTTTTTCTTCGTATCAATTTCAATAATTACCTTCAATATATTTATTTTAATCAATCACAAAGAAATATTGTTATTGTTAAATATACATTCTATATAAAAGATTTAATAAGTATGTGCAATATTCATCAAATCGCTCCCTTCACCGACCGGCTTGCAAATATTCACAAATTACCGACCGATTTTGTCCCTATTACCAACCAGGATCACCTTAGTACTGACCATTTAAGCTATATCACCGACCTTCTATGGTGAATATTCAAAAACAAACATATTTGCTTGATAGAAAAAAAACACATTTGAATATGCTTATGAATGTATAATAAACTGATCTCTGATTGAAACAAAAAAAAATCTAATCAGGATAAAACTAGCAATAAAACAATGAAATTCAACTCGATTATGAAATAATGATAATATAAAAATTTCAGATACTTGAATGTTTTATTTCATTCATCTCTGGAATTGAAAAGATGCCCCGTTCATTAAAAGGTGTCGGAGGATAAATTTTACAAAAAATTTCATTTTCTGAATATGACAATATATCCTCTTTCTCTGGCCATTTCCAATGCGGACCACTTTTTGCCATAGTCTTGATTTTCAAACCCGTTTCATCTGGACCGAGGCTCACTCCTGAAAAATACTCTCCTTCATATATAATTACAGCATATTCTCCTTTCGGAACATCTAATTTATTTTTCCTTGTGATTTCACTGGTATCAAGTTTTTCCTTTTCCGCTGGATTTTCCGTTTTTTTTGCTCAGGCTCGATATTGAATCTTCTTTTTTTTCTTATTTGCTGACGATGTCGTTGGGATTTCAATAGAGTCGAAGTTTTCTTTTTTTCTCGTGTTTTTTGCTTTTGTTTTGCTTGGGTTCGATAACAAATCCAGCTTTTTTTCTGTTGTCAAGTGTTTTCTTTTCTTTTTCCTTTTTTTTGGCTTCGATTTTTTGTTGATATTCTAAAAACTCTTCCGATGTGGCTACTGTCGGTGTAATTTTTTTCATTACTTTTTCCCAACAGGGCACCCACTCGCATCAACCCAGTTAGTCAGATTTTCATAAAATTAGTGAACAGCACTGAAATCCATGCTGGTTGTCGATCATCAAATGATTTGGCTTCAAGTGAGAATTCAGCCTCTCTAAATAGAAATATTCAAATATTTTTGAAAATATGGAGGGAATAGTTATGGGATGATGATTACTAACCAGTTGTTGGTCGGCCTTTTTTTAAAATCGGAACGACCCTGCCAGTCTTTAGGTAATCTGGTGAACTACCATTTGAGAATGAGAGGTTCACAAGATAGGTCAAAGGAGATATCATATAAGAGAAAACCATTTTCAGTAAAAATACTGGCATGTCATTAAAGCTAACAGATCTCTTATTTTTTTTATTAGTCAGTGGGCTAGGCTTGAAGACTGGCAGTGAACAAATCTAAAAAAATGAACTTCAAACGTTCAAGCTAGTCTTGAATATACCTACACAATAGATTGAATTGACTGACGCCCAACAGAAAACAACTACTATTGTACGAACTTTCCCGTCACACCATTATAAGTGGTGACTTATATAAAAGAGTAGTCCTTGAAAATGGCACATGTAAGTCATTTCGCTGCTTCCAATTGATAGTGTGTATTTGCTTATTAGTTTTTGAAGATTTTAAATTACTAAATACAGAAACACACACTTCAAATATATACAAACACGGCAAGGTTAAGATTTGATAAGTTTCAGATAAATCTTCACAACTAGAGATGTAAGAGACACCAGTGATACAAGGTATCAATTTTTCTGTGATATAAACACATAATTAAAACAAGTGGATGACCCCCATCTCAGTCGAGATTTGACATGTATATGATATAACATTATCAGCTGTTTCTTCATCACAAGTAATCTCATATTTCTGAAAAAAAGTCTAAATTCATTCATTGGTCTTCAGGTCAAGTTATTGACAATAGACAAGCCATATAATTGAGTATACTTAGATGCTAAGGTTGGTTAGGTCCGAAGTGAGTGGGTCTATTCGACCCTCCACCACAACCCGCAAGGGTTTATTGTGGCCAAACTAACCCAGCTTCTTAACGAAGTCGATTAGCTTATATGGTGAGTGATCTTTCAGTTCAGATGGTAAGGTTATGGCTCTGCCGAACTCTAAAGACCTGATTCGGTCCCCAGCGGGGCAAGCACAAAGTATATGCTTTGTTAGTAAGGTAGTCGGATAGCCAAGTTGCAAGATTTCCACCGTGATACCCACGACAATCTTTCCATTCTGATTCTGCGTACGCCACAGCTCTCGCTCCCGAATTAAATTTACAGAGTGTTCAATTAGAGTTGTAAACTCGACATCAATCTCCTCTGTAGACTCGCCCCTGAACTAAATTTACAGGGAGGCCCGTTGGAGTCGTAAACTCGACATCCATCTCCTCTGTAGACTAGCTCTTGAACTATATTTACAGGGAGGCCCGTTGTATGGACTCCGTCCATAAAGGTCCTACGAGTAGCTAGGGAAAGAAGGTCCATCATGACAGAGCCCCGCATTACCATGACAAGTTGATGCTACGACGAGAGGGCGCTCGGTATCCAGATGCTGGGTTAAGTCGAATGATAAACCAACTCCAAATTTTGAATAATTAAGTTATTGGGGTTGTGTGGTTGACGCAGTCGAGAGTCCTGCTTAGATTACAGAATATCCCAACAGGGCACCCACCCGCACCAACCCAGTTAGTCAGATTTTCATAAAATTAGTGAACAGCACTGAAATCCATGCTGGTTGTCGATCATCAAATGATTTGGCTTCAAGTGAGAAGTCAGCCTCTTTAAATAGTTATGGGATGATAATTACTAACCAGTTGTTGGTCGGCCCTTTTTTTAAAATCGTAACGACCTTGCCAGTCTTTAGGTAATCTGGTGAATTACAATTTGAAAATGAGAGGTTCACAAGATAGATCAAAGGAGATATCATATAAGAGAGAACCATTTTCAGTAAAAATACTGGCATGTCATCAAAGCCAACATATCTCTTATTTTTTGAGTAGTCACTGGGCTAGGCTTGAAGACTGGCAGCAAACAATCTAAAGAAATGAACTTCAAAAGATCAAGCTAGTCTCGAATATACCTAGGTTGAATGGACTGACGCCTATCAGAAAACAACCACTCCTCTGGCTAATACCACGAAGGACGTTGGATTATATCCGACAGGCTTCAGTGTAGGATTCTTCACAGAAAATTTCCTGCATATACAATTGGCAATACAACTGAAAGAGGCGACCTTCAATTTTACCAAGTGTGCCCGTTCCAAAATTGATGGTCACTCTTTCAGTTGTATCGCAGGAAATTTTCTGTGAAGATACTGATACCGAAAGTTTCGTTAAAATGATGAATTGATGGAGAGGTAGAAATTTTTGATCAAAGTTGTATTGTACATTATATTACAGAGCTACATTTCTTACATATCACATATAATTTAAAGCGATCAATGTGACAACTGGTGCTGCCTCATGTGATCCTTCCTAGTAAATCCTTTTCCACATTTGTCACAAAGGTGAGGTTTGACGTCCGTATGGTGGAACATATGCCGCTTTAGATCGGTTTTATAATTGTATTGTTTAGGACAAACCTCACATTTGTATGGTTTGTCTGAATTATGTCGTCCGGAATGCTGTTGTAGTAATTCGTAAGTAACAAACTTCTTGCCACATATCCTACATTTGAACGGTCTGTACTCACCATGAATTATATTCATATGTTGTCGTAGATAACTCGCTTTCGTGAAACATTTACCGCACGGTTCGCATTTATAATCACAAGTGTCAACTTCGCAGGAAGGAATATCGCCTTTATCACCCATCTTTTGTACAGGGTTCCATACGACACGGAAAGCTGTCTCACCATCTCGAACAAGCGAAAATTGATACGCATCAATATTTTTCCCTACATTAGCATTGTGTCGAGCTTCTTCTCGAACAAGCGAAAGATGATTTGCATCAATATTTTCCCCGTTAATAATATTGTTTTGCCTGGCCTCCATTTGTGTCCAAAAGTTTAGTTGAAATGATAAATTCTCAACTTCTAAGAATAAATTCTTTTAAATTCACAATTATTCGATAAACCAATCAGCACTAGTTCAAAACGTACACTGATTCATTTCATGATATCCGGTAATTTTATAGTACCTTCAGGTAATCGGCCGTCCGGCATTTAGCCTTCCGTTAGGTACCAGGATGTTGATGGGGACGAATACGAGTCCCGCTCGAACAATGAACATTTATTCGTACGAAACCGATTCTGAGCAATCTTTATTATGCAATAAACAGTTTAAGTAACTTTAAAATATTAATTGATGCCGGAGCAGAAATATCAATTTTCAAAAAAAAAACTGTAGAGAATTATTCAAAACGATTAAAAAAAATATTGAAATAACCGGAGTAACAAAAGGAGAGGTAGCAATTACTGAATCCATATTATTATCTATTGGAAAAAACAAAGTTGAACATAAAGTTTATATACACGATTTCGATATCGATTTTGACGGAATTTTAGTAGTAGTAGATATAAAAGATCAACAATTAAATTATGGTACAATTCCGTTGTGAAAAGCAACAAAAAAGATTGAAGACCAAAAACCAGAAGTGAAACAAAGTTAGAATGAAGTCACTCTCAACCCTGAAACATCATATACTGAAATAAATGATATTTTTGGTAAGTGCTTCTTTGAAAGTAAATACGACTATTATGAATATTCAGATGACAGACGAAATTCCCATTTACAACATGAAAATCGAACGGAGAGTAGAAAAATATTCAAATTAAATTCAAAACTACGAAACACAGAAGCTATTTTGTTAGCTATTGAAAAAGACAAAGTTAGACTTCCAAATGCTCTTGTAAGAATAAATGAAAAAGGAAAATGTTCACCATGAACCGTGAATGGAAACGCAATTGAAAAATCTATTGACTTCCCAGACTTAAAATTTGAAAAATTTAATGAAATACAAAATGATTTTCCTGATTTTCCATACTGCTGAGATTTTGTATGAATCAAAATGGCGGGAAAACAATGAGGCGTTCATATCCAGGAATTTGATTCTATGTGTTCGGACTGGTCAGAAAAATTTCTCAATCATGAATAATGGCGAATGAAAGTCTGAAAGACTGGGCAGCACGGTTACGCAGTTTAGTGGCTGCGAAAGTATTCTGCGACTTTTCTAAAGCCTTTAATGCGTTGATCACAGAGTGCTGTTGAAAAAATTATTCCTTTATAGAATCAAAAGAACAATCATTAATTGGTTCCGATAATATCTTTCAGATAGAATTCAAATGGTGAAGTTGCAGAACATAAATTATAGTCTTTCGAAAATCACCTGTGGAGTCCTCCGAAGATCAGTGCTCGGTCCCATTTTGTTCATTATCTATGTGAATGACATATCTAATATCGACATACAAGAAAAGTTTACAATGTTTGCAGACGATACAACTTTACTTTGGCATGGAAATAATACAGACTCTCTGAGAAATATAATTGAAACTGATTTAGAGAAATTTAAATCTTGGTGTGCTTCAAATTCTTTATATTTCAATGTGAATAATACTAACATAATTTCGATTTAATTTGTTTCAGGAAAGCTAAGTCTCCAGAAGCATGTCATCGAAAATAACACGTGCACCAAATACTTGGCATTGTGGATTGATAATACTCTGAAGTTTGATGAACATGTAAAATATCCCAACAAAAAACTTGCTTCTGGCTGCTACGCTATCAAGGTCATCACCAAGGAGTTGGGAATAGTAGCAGGAACAACATCTTACTTTTCATGAATCGAGTTTCATCTGATGTATGGTATCGCTTTCTGAGGTTTATATAGCAAGCAGTTGATGCAATCAGTGTCTGTTCTACATAAAAGGGCGATAAGATATATATGTAGAGCCAAGCGTTTGGACCACTGTAGACTACTCTTCATGAAGAGTAGAATACTAACAATCTACTGCATCTTCATTCTAGAAACAGTATGTCTAATTCAATTGAGAAAAAATAGTTTTCCTTCCGAAAGAATATATAAACCCGACAAAATGCCAATATATCTCTGCCAAAGCCAACTTCAACAAAAATTCCATAATATTTGAAATTCGGAAGATATTCAATCATTTACCATTTGAAATGAAAAGTATAATAGAGTCAAATACATTTCGAAAACGTGTGAAGGAACTTGGAAGAATATCTCGAAGACAGATTTTGAGTACCTGAATCATTGAAGACGAACCGAGTGATTTATTTATTGCATCTACATATGTATCGGTTATGACGAAGGCGCAGTTAAAGACCGACTTTAGGGAGAGAATGCAGGAGTCAAGTTATCGAAAGTGATTCAGATTGCATCCTCCAAATTAGCCAAGCCACCTTTCTTTCAGCTGAAGTTAAGCAAGAACCGGGGATCCATTTCGCCGACGCAAATTCACCTGCCACAACCGTCAACTATCGACGTCACGAAGCAGCTGTTCCAGAAGAAACACAACGGTAGAGTAAAAACCAAACCCAATGTTCAGGTAAATTTAACAAAGGGACAATATCAATTAGACTGAAATCAGGTATGGAGGTAGGTTCTAATTATTTTAAAGCACAACCTTTACCATTTTCGATGAAAGAGAAGGTGTTTTTTTTTGGATTACATCCTTATGACGGGAAAAACCAAAAGCGAACAACGTTTTCGTTTAGAAACAATGCTTTGACGTTAACAAAAGGCAGGAATTAAATTTCTTTAAATAAATGTAATTTTTTTCAATCCTAAATATCTTATCTTGGAAGTTACATCAGTAAAGAAGGTTTGCATGCTTCTGATTCTGAAACTTTCGCTATTATTAATGCACCGATTCTCGATGTAACTTCATTTCAATCTTTTTTAGGTTTAGTGAACTACTATGGCAAAATTATAAAACATCTTTCCATTTTGTTACAACCTCTTTACAATTTACTGAGATATTTTGGGATCATGTTTTGCACGATTTGGTTTACCCCTGCAAATTGTTACAGACAATGGTACTTCTTTCTGTTCTAACGAATTCGGAACATTTTTGAAAAATAATAATATCTTGCATATCACTTCTACACCTTTTCACCCATTATCTAATAAAGCGACGAAAACGCGGTACAAACCGCCAAGAATGCGTTGAAAAATGCATTGGGAAAAAATTAAAATAGTAATTTCAATTTGAGTTTGAATAATATTTCATTTGATTATCGTTCCACACTGCACTCAACCACCAAGATAAATCCAGCAAAATTAATGTTCAATAGAAATTTGCGTACACGTTTCGATAATCTTATAGCAGGTAAAAAAACGAATTTGAAAAATCACGTTACAGTAGTTCAAGAGAAACAAAAAATGTATTCCAGAGGTAAGAGATGTTCAGTTTTTGAACCAGGTGAACATGTGACCGTTCGTGATTACAGGAAGAAAGGTGTCGTTGAATGGATCAGAGTAATCGTAGTAAAAAATAGCAAATGTTATTTACGTAGTAAAAATTCCAGAATTGGGTAACATTGAGTGGAAAAGACAATTGAAGCAGATTAAAAAGTTTCATGTTTTATTCATATCATATCAAAATATCTAGACAAAATTGAATTACAAGCTTTTCAAGCAGATTCAAGAGTAGTCTTCACTTTGAAAATGCCATTAGTATTACCCGAATTACATACTGTTTATAGATTGTACCCTATTCTAATTTTGGACAATCGAACAGGGATATATCATATTTTATCTACAAATAAGAAATTCATAGCAAAATATGATGATACAATGCTGTATTTGAAAATCTAGGTTTATGTAAAAACTTGAATTATAAACTTGATATATGCGAAAATATAATTTCGTATCGAATTGAAGTAACGCAATGCGTGGAGCTCAAATTTCAAGACCACTTTCAGAACTTCCTAGAATGTGTTCAATTTCACTTTTATTTGCAGAAGATTATAAAGTCTATAAAATTTATAGTAATACTTGGCTACTTGCATTATCAGGCCTCTCAGCTGTAACGATAAATTGTTTAAAACTTTAGGTTGCAAAACGAGTTATGAAAACCAATTCACTCTTGAAACTCCAAGCTAACTGTAATGCTTTTATTGGAAACACAAAAGTTTTCTGAAAAATGCTTGTGAAAGAACAAAATGTAACTTATGAAAGTCATCCAATTTTAATATCATATCAATGTTGGAAAAATATACTACCAGAAAAAGAAAGCTTACCACATTTGAAACCTTTAAAATTGAGCAAATTGAATGTAGACAATCTGAATATTGTTCAACACAAATTAGATCAATACTCAGATCACTTAGATGAAATTATAAATGAACCATTCGTAAACCGACATGTTTATAAATGAAGAAGAAGGCATTCTATGTAATTTGGTATAATGACATCAAGGAATGATGACCAACCTCCGCTACCTAAAAGAACATTTGAATTTTTTCCAAAATTACTCTCAGCTCCAGGAAGAAGACCTAGTATCCTCCTAGAGGAACCCACTGAGGAATAAATGGAACTAAACTCCAATAAAACATCTGCTTGATTGAAAGTTGCAGCACCGCATCAACTTTCTTTTCAAAGGGGAATTTGTTACATAAGAAAAATCAATGCCCCCTTTTTCTATGGATTGCACTATAATAACAAAGTATTGCATCAGCCATTGCGCAGTTACCCAGGAAATGTATCAGCATATTCAGCACAATTTCGAAGTTTTTCTAGAGAAATACAAGAAACGCACATCTACATCAGCAGTTCCTGATCTTATAAATATGGGAGAACATTCTTGACTAATTTCGCGACTATTTATCTTCGTCGAATCTTGAATCACATTTGTAAATCTCTTTATTGTATTCAAATTTTTGTTTGATGAAGTAATTTAAAAAAATATAAATTCAGTGAAAACCACATAACATACATATTTTCGATTTCTAAGATCACGAAAGAAGCTAAAAAACCTGCTTACAAGTATTGTATAGTACAGAAGCGATAGTGTAAGATAAGAAGGGATAATGTATCTCCAAATCGTGTTTATGTTGTGAAAATCATTTTCTCCAGTTACTAAGCAATCTAACCTAACCTACTTTATAAAAGTTTATTGATGATTTATGTCAGAATGAGAAAGGTAAAACAAATTATAATGAATATAACATAAAAAACTGCGAAGAGAAAAATGAAATCTACGGTTGAACAATAGAGTTGCGCCTCATATATTTTTGTGTTGAAAACGTAATATGTCACTACCAGTTGAAAGAATGAAGCCCTTTCAGAGTTTGTTATCAAAAGTAGTAATGTTTTAGCACTAATGACGGAGTAAAACTATTTAAGTAGATAGCAGCATTAAAAATACATGTTAAACAGGTAATGAATAGGTTGAGAGAGTTTCATATGATACTTTCTAATGTATGTGTTAATAAAGAAATAATATATATTTTCATTTGTTTTATTGAAGCTCATACGTAATTTTCATAGCTGAAGTCAGCCAAAATTAGAAATAAAAATCAAATCAAAATCACTGAATTACTCATAAATTTATATATAATTCACGAAATATGGCTTTATTCCAGAAAGTGTTGCATTATTATTGCAACAAATTTTCACATAGTAGCCTATCATAATTCATTTCTAATATGGTTAATTATTTTCATGTTTCGAAATCAGTACCAGCAACACACATAACAGAGCTGTTCAGGTGTTCTAGAAATGTTCTAAACTTTTATAAACTTTAGGCAAGTACTAGTTCATGATTTTGATTTCTTCTAATAACACTCGAAGCTAGTTATTGATGGATATTCACTACACTGGTGTAGCCAAGCTAAAAAAGCTATAGCTTTCTGTTGGTAACAATGAAGCAATTTGATGTTGGTAGTGGGTGACTTTCCTATTCTGCCGAATGTCATTCTATGAAACATAAGATTAATGAAATTGTAATGAATTTGAGTAGAATGTTGTGCGAAAGATTACGATACATAATTATGATTTTGAAAAAACCGATCCAAGTTTTATTCGAGCCATCATCCGTTTAAGTCTAAAATCCTTAACAGATCATTGGTCCAGGACCTTTCTAGAAGTGATAGGATATTTTATAAAACTGGTGGAAGAAATTGTTGAAAACAGTCATGGATCAGGAAGCAGGATCTACGATCAAATTTTCAAACTCAGATCATTCTGAAATCTAAAGGACTTCATGAAATAGCCGCAGCCTAACTCCAAAACCCCAGAATGATTATGCTGAGTGGGAAAGGAAAGATGCTAAAGCTCAAGAAATCTTTTTACCACTTTTTTTGTGAAGTGGTAAAAAACATAGAAAATTTCATTTTTCTGTTCATAAAAAGTAAAAGATTCCAAGTCAAGTTTCGATTGTTAGTATCCACAATCGTCTTCGGGTAATTACTGACTGAGATCTGATTATTTAGAGATCATTATAGTGCTTTCACGTATCCCCTCTATACACTTCATCGGTTTTAGCGGGAGTTGGTCGTGTTCCGCTTAATTATAGGTTTCCATATGTTGCATATCTCTACGAATTTTCTCCTAAACCAGTGTTCCTCTTTGTGGATGATTTCAGCTTGAGACCACTTGATGTTATGTTGATGAGCCCAAATATGCTCTGCTATTTCTAATTCTGATTTGCTGGTTTCTCCTCGCTGTGTGTTTTTCTTGTGATCGGCAATGTGAACTTTCAATGGCTTCTGAGTTTCACTGATGTGTGATTCTCCGCACTCGCAGGGTATCCGGTAAATGCATTTCTTGGATCCGCAGTCGGTGTTTGGTGGCCTGGTTTTCGTGGGGCTGCTACGGATAGTGTTCCCAGATCTGAAGCAGGTTCTGATGTTATACTTGGATCTTATCCTTTCCGATCTTATCCTTTCCGACAAGCCTCTGATGTAGGGAAGTACAAGTACTGGTTGTGGCAGCGTATCTTCCTTGCGAGGTTCTTGCTGTCTTCTAGCCAAAAAATGTTCCACCATCACTCTGGATTAACCATTCCGTTGATGGTCATTTTTGATGATGCCTAGTTCCTTTTCGATACCTTTCTTTGTATTACAGAGTCCGAAAGTACAGTCTACTAGAGACTTGATGATTCCTATCTTAGTCGATTGATGGTGGTTGAATTCTTGGTTCAGATACTATCACGTGTGATAAAATTCAAAACTAATAATATAGAATTTATAAAAGAAATTTTTGTAACGGTCGTATTGTTGGTAATTAACATAGATTGAAGTTCAATAAAAGTGAATCTACACTGTGTCCGTAAAGTATGGAACAAATTCATTTTTAGCTAAACAGGTCATTTTAAGAAATAATCCTGAAACACGTCAATTTTTGATGTTAATTTACCGTATTTTAAAATAATCTAATATACAGGGTGAATTACGTTCGAGTAATGACGTCACCGTCATTTTTTTAAATGGAACACCTCCATTTTGTCTCAATTTTCGGATTACTCTAGCTGAGCTGATTCCAAAAATGTATCACATGTTGATTCCAATTGGTACAGGGTGGACAAAAATACAGTAGTTTTATGTGTGCTAATAAAGTAACGCGTAACATTCTTTATTAGGTAAATTAACAATATTATCAAAAATACTTATTGTCTAGCGGACAGAATATGCTGGAATACATGACTTTATATTAAATGTTCGAACTGCAGCCCTTGCTGTATTTGACAGTAACCCAAACGGTGTACAAATTCTTGTTGAACCTTGTGTATGGTTTCTTGCGTAATATTGTTTATTTCTGTTCGAATTTTCACTTGTACATCTTCAATATTTGCTGGTTTCGTTTTATAAATAACATTCTTCAGATGACCCCACAGAAAATAATCCAAAGGATTTAAATCTGGTGACCTCGCTGGCCATTAAGTGGGTCCACGTCTACCAATCCACCTGTTCGGAAAAATTTCATCTACGAACCTTCTAACATCTACAGCATAATGTGGAGGTGCACCATCCTATTGAAACCATAAACTTTCATCAAAACCTCCAGGATTACGTCTGCTGGGAAATAAATTACGTGAAGTAGGTACGAGATACCCCCTTAAAAACTCAAGGTACTTTGCCCCGTTTAAATTACCTTCGATAAAGTAGGGTCCAATAATTCGATTTCGTACAATTCCAGCACATACATTTACCTTTTGGGGGTATTGTGTATGATGCTCACGCATCCAGTGGGGGTTTTCTTTTGCCCAGTATCTACAATTCTGACGGTTAACCTCACCATTCAACGTGAAAGTGGACTCATCAGAAAAAATAATGTTTTGTATCAAGAGAGGGTCTCAGTGACATTTATCCATCATTTATTCTCAAAATTGGAGTCGTCTATCGGGATCATCTTCGTTTAATTCTTGCACAAGTTTGATTTTATAAGGATGCCATTTTTCAAGCTTCAGTAGTTTGTGTACCGTTGTTTTGCCAACACCGATTTCGCGACTAACTTTACGAACAGAAGTGTGCGCATCTTCTTCAAAACTCAGTAAAGCATCTAATGCTGTATCAGCATTTGCAGGGGGACGACCTGATTTGCGTACATTTGCAACCGTACCAGTTTCTCGAAATTTCGTTTCCAGCTTACTGACTGTTGAACGCGTTATAGATCTTTCTGGATATTTATCATTAAACAAATTGCCCACTTCCATCTGAATTCGCGATCTGTCTCCATACCCAATCATCATAAGTATTTCAATTCTTTGTTTTACACATAACTCTATTTCTACTTCCAATTAAATCTAAGCAATCATTCGAATATTCACGAATGGCAAAAATATTGTAGTAATAAACTGTCACTGAACATCAATAAATTACTAAACAAATAATGATATTTCACAAAAACTAGACGAATATGTTTTTTATAAATGTAGATAAGAAATTATTTCTTTCATATTCTGTCTGCTAGACGACAAGAACCAAACATGTTTGGAAACAGCTCATTTTTATTACTCTAAACATGTAGCAAACTATGGGGTGTTACATTTTAACCAATTGCCGCTAGACAATAAGTATTTTTGATAATATTGTTGATTTACCTAATGAAGAATGTTACGCGTTACTTTATTAGCACACACACAACTACTGTATTTTTGTCCACCCTGTACCAATTGGAATCAACATGTGATACATTTTTGGAATCAGCTCAGCTAGAGTAATCGGAAAATTGAGACAAAATGGGGGTGTTCTATTTAAAAAAAATGACGGTGACGTCGTTACTCGAACGTAATTCACCCTGTATATTAGATTATTATTTTAAAATACGGTAAATTAACATCAAAAATTGACGTGTTTCAGGATTATTTCTTAAAATGACCTGTTTAGCTAAAAATGAATTTGTTCCATACTTTACGGACACAGTGTATAGCTTCAGAAATAGGAATACTTATCCATGCCGACTTGTGTGGTCCTTTTGAGACAGAATATATAGAAGGAGAAAGGTATTTTTTGCTGTTATAAGATGATTTCTCAAACTATAGAACAGTACATTTCTTGAAAAACATGTCAGAAACAAAACAAAAATTGAGAGATTTCTGAAATTAATCAAACTGGCTTTGAAGTTGAAACTTTGAGAACAGACAATGGCCTGGAATTCGCCAACCGAGAGTTGGATGATATTTTGAGGAAACATGGAATCAGACATGAAAAATCTTGTGTCTATCCCTCACCTATCCCCCCCCCCACGCTCAAGATTTTTGTGCAAGGTGGTCCTATGAGGTACCCCGTTATTGAGGAGACGACTCAGTCGGTTCCTGGCTGCACCACCAAACCTTTTTTTAAGGTACAGTTGTTGGATCAGGAGTTGGGGATTTAAGGAGCTCTCGCTTCTCAACTAAATTTATAGTTAGGTTAGTTGGAGTCATACACTCGACATCTATCTCCTCTGTAGACTCGCTCCTGAACTAAATTTATAGGGAGGTTCGTTGGAGTCGTAAACTCGACATCCATCTCCTCTGTAGACTCGCTCCTGAACTGAATTTATAGGGAGGTTCGTTGGAGTCGTAAACTCGACATCCATCTCCTCTGTAGACTCGCTCCTGAACTAAATTCACAGACAGGTCAGGTGGAGTCGTAAATTCGACATCCATCTCCTATGTATACTCGCTCCTGAAAAAAATTCACAGAGAGGTCAGGTGGAGTCGTAAATTCGACATCCATCTCCTCCGTAGACTCGCTCCTGAACTAAATTTATAGGGAGGTTCGTTGGAGTCGTAAACTCAACATCCATCTCCTCTGTAGACTCGCTCCTGAATTAAATTCACAGAGAGGTCAAGTGGAGTCGTGAATTCGACATCCATCTCCTCTGTATAGTCGCTCCTGAACTAAATTTACAAGGACGTCAGTTGTAGTCGTAAACTCGCTATCCAGGCTCCTCTCGGCACGGATTCACACACCTTAGGATTAAGCCATCGTTGGGATACCATTCAGATACATAAATCAGCTCAATGAAACAAGATATATGAGTATACTCTTTGATGTGTACCTTTCATTCACCACCCACATAAACACATTCATCAGTAAAGTCCTCAAACTTCAAATTTTGTCTTCAGCAATTTTAAGGATCTGATAATGAATGCCATCAGAATTCTTCACCTAGCCTATATAAGATCTCATCATGAAGTACATATAAATAATGATGAAGCAGTGCAAGATAGCAGTTGGATCAACAATTTCCAGTGTTCAGTGACAGCATTTATCCATGAGAATTGATAAATATTTATCGAATCATATCCATGTTCACAAAGTTAAAATGATTTTCATAATAATTTTAATCACTTACGAACCAATTTTAGAATGAAAAGAGGGTTAGGCAATTCACACGAAAGGTTTATGATTAATATTCATCTCTTCATAATACACATTGTACTCTCCTATTCAACTCCTTTTTGTAAGTAAGCCTTTTTATCGACCAATTCACTGATGTACCTATCACACATAATCGTAATATCCTGAATTTGGAAACGTTACTTAAAAAAAATTAAGATTAGTAACTTTTTTCTAATTTGATTGACATATTTGAAAATCTGAGGTTCCAGATTTTTCCATACTGCCCCTCCTAATGTTAGATACATTGTAAATGTGACCAAACCACAATTAGATAGTCGGTTGTTGTTACCATTTACTATGCTAATTTTGTGTGAGTAATACTTTGAAAAACATCAGTGAGTCAAACTTTATGTATAACTTTTATTAGTGCTTTACATAGCAAAACTCTCGCTTGCTAGCCCTCTGTAGTTTAACAGTCGATTGGGGACGACTTCCCCGGTCCCCCTGGGAGCAATTTCTCAGACAAAAACATGGCAGCAGACAATTCAAACTTTATATTGAATCATCTTCAATCTCCTTCCTCACAAACATTCATAAAATCCTTACATCAACTATCTTCTACGCAGTCCCAGGCAACAGGAAAATTATATTAAAAACTCAGTATTCTATCGGAACAATTCAAACATGATCAAGCTATGCTTGCACAAATCAATGAATTGCACCTAAAGTAACAAAGAAAAATTACCTACACCAATACTGATTTTGGACATTTCTTGGTTATGATTGAGGAAAAGCAAGGATCCTCATTACTGTTAGAGTACAATTTTAGTCCAATTGTCAGTTTTGTTCTATAATATATATGTCGTTGTCAAGTGGAATGTAATATGGCAAAAGAATATTACTTGAATAAATATCTATGATATATAAAGTAATCATTATTATATGAAGTGAACGTGGAATGCTAAAACTCTGCATTCAACAGGTTATGGGCCCAGATTTGATGGAACATGATTTTCAAATCTATGCCAATTGTCAGTTTTGTTGTTCTATAATATATATGTCACTGTTAAGTGAAATGTAATATGACAGAAAATTATTACTTGAATAAATATCTATGATATATAAAGTAATCATTATTACATGAAGTAAAAATCAAATGCTGAAACTCTGCATTCAACAGGTAATGGGCCAATTTTTGACATAACCTGATTTTCAAATTGGGAGTTTCGTCTGAAACTATACTTGGAACGAAGTGTTTGTGTGAAGTTATCCACGCTTTTCCAGCCACGCTTTTTGGCGTGTAGACAGTCGACATCGGGATAGAGAAGAATATACGTCCACTGTTGCCAAGTTTCACATAATTTCTAGCCACGCTTTTGTATGCTCCAGATTGTAATATATTATGGAAATAATAGTTTAAATAGATTCTACGGGCGCCCTAAATGTAATAGAAATGAAAAATTCATAATTTATCAATATTTTATTATTTAATTTCTTGCAAAAAATTTGCAGAATATGAGTGGAAAAAATTAAAACTGATATTTTTGACATATTTTTTCTCATATATCCGTTAATAATGAATGATCGTTGATGAATTTTTCACTACTGAAATATAGCACATTATTCGTAGATGTCATGTACGATATCAAATCAATTTGCAGTGCCGTCGGGGAGGGTGGAAAAAATAACAACCGAAATTGTTTGACATATTTTCTCTTATATCTCCGTTAATAGTGGATGATCGTTGATGAATTTTCCACTGGAATATAGCAGATTATTCATGAATATCATGTGCGAGATCAAATCAATTTGCAGTGCCGTCGGGGAGGGTGGAAAAAATAAAAACTGAAATTTTTTGACATGTTTTTTCTTATATCTCCATTAATGGTGAATGATCTTTCGACTTTTTTTCTTATATCTCCGTTAATAGTGGATGACCGTTGATTAATTTTTCACTGATGGGTGGAAAAAATAAAAATTGATTTTTTTACATGTTTTTGCTTACATGTCAGTAGATGATCGTTGATCAATTTTCACTATCCAGTTTCTAACCATTTACTAACCTGTAACCTATATTAACTGAAGTCATATTCAACTATTGCAAGTAAAGGTTGAAAAACATATAACGTGTTGTAAACTCATTATTTGAATAAAGTTTAGGCTAGGTCAGGTTATACATTGGATTTTGTTTCATTTACCGACATCTATTGTACTGTGTTGAATGTGTATGTGCGAAAGGATTGCTGTTTTCAGGTAGCTGCCTCTAATTTTTAGTAATGAATGTGAATTTTACAATTCACTGTTGTAACTGTGAATTTATTCATAACTGTAAAGTCACACTCATAAGTGTAAATCCACAGTTTTCCCACCCACAGTAATGAGTGTTAAAAATGTTCTAAATAGTTATAAATGTCATAAAAAATGCATAATGCAGTTGAGATAATCATGTAGCAGAAAATGTCCATGTTTAGCTTTATGTGAGATCAGAATATAGTAAAGAAATGTAAAATCATATTCAGAATCTGTAATGAAATATCCAAATATTCATATATTTCATTAACGTGATTGTTTCTCAAACCACTTTATAAAATATTCGATCCTTTGAGTTCTTCTCGGTTTGATATAACAAACATATTATTTTACAAAATAAATGTTTACTCATCTTGGAACGACAATGAAATGATTTCTTACTATAATCAATAGAGTGAAGAAAGCCTCATTCCTTGTGAACACTTTTACTGTCAGGGCGTGAGAAATGTTTTGTAACATTGGAAACATTGATCTTCACCCGACTAGTGAAACTGATGTTTTGTGTCTTCGGTCATTTTTCTGGGGGGAATAGAAGAACCTGAAATCTAACCTTCTACAAATGAACAACGTTCAATGATGAGTTGAAACAATTTAAATTCATTATAATCATTCCATCTTATTACAACAATATGTCGGGAAGACCTACTAAGTTTCCAGTAGTTAAACTAGCTGAATATCTCGATGAGAATTTTCCGCAGGTGTCCTTTAATTCTCTACAAACTCTTAAAAGTAACGACCTTATCATCAGAAATTCATTTTTATTCATTTTTTTTATCGACACTGTAAGAACTTGTACATATATTCATAATGTTTTTCATCGCGATATATGTCAAATCAGTGAACTGTTGAAAAGGCATCTAAAATATGAAACACTTGATGAGAATAATAAGCATGTTGGAAGAAAATTTACCAAGAGTAATAAAAGAATAAAATTATGTTTTTCAAACAGTATACTTCTGAAGAATGAAATTTCTAAAAAAAATCTTTTATATGAAACATTATTCCGAAAAATAAATTTATTCTAAAATCTGTCAATATATTAACTTGAAAAACACGGAGAAAAACAGTAGAAAAATGTTCTATTTTGTACGTCGAAACAGTGATAAAATTGAGGTGAAATATATATCAGAAGAGAATGTGTCAGCAATTAGTGAAAAATGAAACTTTTTGTAATACTTTATCTAAAAATATATTACATTCCACACAAGATAATATCAAAGAAAAAATTTCTTCTCCTCAAGCATTGAACACAAACATTTCATTTCAAAATTCAACCAAATCAAATAACGTATCTTATTCTGTTTCTCGTCCATGTGAAACTTCAGTAATTACTTTTTCCGAAATTAAACAGGAAATAAATTCTTATTTCTATGAAGTATTTCCCCTTGTTAAAAGTATCCGCGAAAAGGTGATTAAAACCCATGGAATAATGCCAAAAGGAAAATCCATAACTATCGTATTCCAAAAACACTTTAACGTGTGATTTTCACTGGATCTACTAGAACACTAGACTAGTGAAAATCACACAATAAAGTGTTTTCAGAATACGTTATAAAACTTTAACTTGCAAAACCGGTACTTTTGAAGAGGGTGTTTTTTCCAACCCAGACATAATTTTCTATAATATATAAATATAAAAAGTTATTTCAGAAAAAATATCTATTAGTTATCAATAAAAATATTACTTCAGGTAATAACACTTGTAAATTGTATTTCAAACACAACCGGCATTTAAAAAAACTGTGAGTTGTATTGAACGAGAACGGACATTGCTATGCTCTCTCTTTGAATCTCTTTGATAGATAAAAAGGACTGGCAATAAAGCTGTGTTTTTGATCTGTGTGTGCGTAAAAAAAAGTGTGTATTTCAAACCGTTGCCTAAGAGACAAACTCAAACAGGAAAATCCGTAGATAGAGTGATTACAAGAGCATTATTGGATGCACCCAGCTCGAAATTCTTAGTCCTGGTGTAAACCCGAAAGTTCTTTGCACAAGAATAACATATTCGAAAAATATTACTTACAATATTAGGAAATGTAGAAATAACAACGCAGCAAATTTTCAATGAGATAGTGCAGAGCAAAAATGAATTGAGAACTGCAATTCAAGCTAGTGAAACTAGAGTAAGACTTGATCTGGAGACACTGAACAAAAAAGTATCTGAACTGGAGAAAGAGAACGAAAAACTCAAACTGAAAGTGATATAAAAGACCTATATCCTCTTGGTCGAAAGATTGAAAGCCCACTGATAGAGTTGGTATCCCAAATAAAAAAGAAATTGATATTTGAGAACTCTCTGCATACATGAAGAGAGAGGAGAACAAAATATTGCGGAAATATCTAAGCAGAGCCAGGGAAACTCCAAGAAACACGGCCTACATAAAGGGAAATAAACTTTTCGTGAACAATATTGGATATACCATCGAAGAATTGGAACTGCAAGTAAAAGAAGAAGAGGAGCCTGATAAAAGAGCAAACAGTGCACCACAGACACCGGTAGTGGACCGTAGCAACATATATGAAATAGTACCAAAAGAACAAACAAAAATAATCCCTTCGCTCGGTACTGAGAAGCTTACATCGAAACAAGACACCTCCAAAACAAAAAAAAACCATAGACAAGAAAACATCAACGTGAAACCATCCTCAGTCAAAGAAAAATTAAGGAATCATTCAACGAAAGAAACAGGAAAATGAACAAATAAACGACTGTTTTAGTGCAATACGTAAGAAACAAAATACCAAATTTTCAAACTATCTTCCGCGCTGAATAAATTTTAAAATGGGTTGTTTTTTTTATATCTCAACTAAAAATTATCATACGTTTTTAAGGAAATTTTTTTTGGATCACTTATTTTTACTAAACATTTCTTTTCTGTTCTTCTGCTATGTTTAAATTAGGATAAATATAAGTACAGTCATGGACAAATATCTCAGAGATTTTCAAATTGATGAAATTGATACCGTTACAGCCGAAAATATACAACAAATAAACAAACTCTTCAAATGTGAAACTAACCAAAATTTCAAATTATTTCGAAGCTTGAACAAAAATTTAGATGAATTGAAGTCGCTTTTATATCAGTGTGATCAGGATTTTGATTTTATTATTCTCTCAGAAACATGGCAAATTGAAGATGTTACCCTCTGTAATATAGACAACTATCATATTATATACAACGAAGCCCACTACAACCAAAATGATGGAGTTGTTATATATGTTCGAAAAAACATTGATTTTATATCCAGAACGATTAAATTGGGGGAAATAACGAGAATTGAAATAATATCGAAATCAAACAACAAACAATTATCAATTCTAGCTCTATACAGACCACCTTCAACAAATATACAATCTTTCATTGAAAAACTGGGAGAGTACGTCAAATATCAAAGACCTGCATAGATCATATGTTCATTAAGTATGACAGAAACGTCATTGATATAATACCAATCGTTCTACAAACCAGTATAACGGACCACTTTGCTCAAGTTGTTAGACTCAAATCATCTGAAATAAAACATAAAGATACTAATAAAAAAATACGGAAACACATTAATGAAAATAAATTAGTTGATATTATAAAAAGAGAACATTTCTCAGAAGTGTATCTATGCAGTGACATTAATACTGCCACCAACATATTTATAGACACAATAAAAAAACACATAAAAGAAAGTACAACGAATATCAAAATAAAAAATTCTCAATTTAGGAAAAAAAAATGGATGACAGATGGCATCTTGAAATCAGTTAACCTTAAGCATGAATTATATGCAATAAAAATGAAATTCCCAGCTGATGAAAATATACAAAATTATAAAAAATACATGAACAAATTGAATGATATAATGAAAGAGGCAAAAAATACTTTCCGAACGAAATTTCAAAAAATAAAGATAGCTCATTAAGTCTATGGAAGTGTGTGAATGAAATAACAGCGAAAACACAGAAAGATGAAGCTATAAATAAAATATTTGATGAAAACGCTGACATTCTCACCGATAACAAACAGATGGCTAATGAATTTAATAATTTCTTCTCAAGTATAGGACAAAAAATGGCAGAAGCAATAAAACAACATAATAATATACATCCACAGGCTCTAAATCAATCGATGAACTCATTTTTCCTAGGGGAGACAAATGATGATGAAATATATGGATAAATTGAAAAAAAAAAGAAAGCACCAGGTCTTGACAACGTGACTGCCGAGATTATAAAACTAATTGCTGAATATATCATCAAACCCTTTGTCTATATCATAAATTGGTCTATACAAACTGGCATATTTCCATCCGCTCTCAAGATTTCTGTAATCAAACCACTGCACAAAAATGGATGCAAAGAAAATGTTTCAAATTACCGTCCCATTTCCTTGATCTCTAATTTTGCAAAAATTTCGAAATGTAACTGAAAACATGTCTAACAAAGTATTTAAAAAAAATGAATTAATATCGGAAAAACAATTTGGCTTTAGAGAAAATAGATCCACGCAAGACGCCATAGTATACGTCACTTCCAGAATATCCAAATATGTTGACAAAGCCAAACCAACATTGGCCATATTTATAGATCTCGCTAAAGCGTTCGACACCGTCGACCATCATACATTGCTAAAGATATTGGAAAGTATTGGAATAAGAGGAAAAACATACGATCTGATAAAAAACTATCTAGAAGAAAGAATTCAAAGAGTTAGGGTAAATGATAGCCTCAGTGAAGAAACAGTAGTAAAATATGATATCCCACAGGGCACAGTCCTGGGACCTGTACTTTTCAATGTTTATCTCAACGATTTGCTGAAACTAAATTTGGAAGGAGATGTGGTGAGTTATGCTGACGACACAGCAATTATATATGTAGACGAGGATAGGCAATCTTAAAAAAAAGCTGAAAGAGACTTAAAAATAATCCAAGAGTGGTTTAAAAATCTGCTTTTAACAATGAACATCGAGAAAACACATTTCATACCTTTCATCTCATACGTGAAGAACTTACCAGAATATGACACCCTTCAAATAGATGGCAACCAAACAATATCGATGGTCCAACAAATTAAATATTTGAGAGTATTCATAGACTGTAATTTGAAATGGGGCATTCATATCGAAAAAACTACTTCATAGTTTTTTCAAGACGAATTCAAGACGGATATTATATTATGCCCTAGTTGAACCACACTTAAATTATGGAATATTAGCGTGGGGAGCGGCAACAAATAATTATACCAAACAACTGGAAAAAATACAAAAGTGGATCATCAAAATAATATTTAAGAAAGCATACACTTACCCCACTAATGATTTATACCGCGAAACGAAAAGCTATCTTTTCGTGAAGTTGCAGTTCTCCATCTTGATGCTACTGGAAGCATAAGACGTCCTGATAACAGTGGCAAAAAGTGTATTACTATGCAGGGTTATTCAAATACGGTTATCAGACAGGCTCTGCCCTGTAGTGGAAATGGTTTCATGTGAACATGATGGTGGCAGCATAGGTGCATGGCTATTGGAGTTCAGGTCGTTTTGTGAAATAAATCAGTCACAATTTAAAAAAGTTGTAAAAGATCTCAGTTTTGCTCTTCAAATCCTGCTTGTATTTCTTTCAATAACTTTGATTTAAAGGAATACATAAATATGACTTTTCATTGTGTAAATGATAAGACTGCGTTTCCGTCTAATAAAATTTAGTTTTATATATATATATATATATATATATATATATATATATATATATATATATATATATATATATATATATATATATATATATATATATATATATATATATGCTGTTTCCACATGTTCAAATTGAAGACTCGTGATGATGATATTTATTATAATAATAATATAGTACGAAAACATATGAGAGAAATCATAGCCTCTTCATGTAATATCAATGGTTGGAATTTTTTTTTGGTTGGTTTCAAAACTTCTATATCTTAACCCTTTGTAATACATAGAGTTCTATATTCAAAAATGCCTTCCAAAGTTTATTAAAAATATCTTGTTCGAATGCTCTGAGTGGAGTAAGGTGAAGCTTGTTGATTATTCAATTGATGATGGAATAAAACTTTTCGAAAGCACTATGTTTTGCCAATATTTAAAACTGGTCAAAATCTCTTTCAATGATAACTTAGATAATGTAATGAATGATAAAGAAAGGCTAAGTAATGCTGTAGTTGAAAGATGGCTCGGTATTGTGAAAAATACTCTTGCTAAGGAAGTTATGAGGCAAAAATGTAGAAGAATAATGAAAAAAATTAAAAAAATATGTATTGTTTACTTTCAAAGAATGTCATTTTCGTATTTCCAAAATAAAATACTGCAGACCTTAAATTGAAGACTTCAATAAAGGACTTGCTTCCTCAGGATTCTGACAAAAAAAGAAAAGTTGCTTCAAAATAACTTTTTAGGAACATCACTCGAACAAACACTTGGGAATTCTCAATCACAACAGTCACGAAATTTCAATCCAGATTTATGTATGAATGGTAAAAGGGGACAGTTGGAATTCCAGGCTGATTGGGTGCAATACGACAAATGTGATGGTTGGGTGCATATAGTATGGTATCGAAGACATTCAGACATCTTTGAATGATGATTTTTTTTGTAAATTTTGTTCCAAATTCAAGTGGACACGCCTTCAAACATGAATATGGGGTACATAAACTTATGCCCTGAAAATTATAAGAAAATCATTTCAAGAATTAATCAAAATTTAGAAAAGAACCAGAGATCAGAGACTTTCTAAATTATGGTTTGAAGAAAGGGGCATTTGAGTTACTGAAAATATTTGTCTAAATAAGTGATAATAGAGCTTGTAAATATACTTAAGTGCATTTCGAATCTAATAAATATTGAATCTCATGTAGCAATCAGACATGGCATTCAATTCGAGAAGAAAGCAATTAGTGAATATGAAGCATTAACTAGCAGTAATTGTGACTTTTCTGTTCATTCATGAAGAATATCAGTTCATTGCTGGATCACTAAATGGGTTAATAGGTAATGATGACTTGGTTGAGGTTAAATGTCCTTATTCATGTAAAAATTTGAATCCCAATGAGGCATGCTTTCTTGGTAAAATAACCTATTGTGATAAAAGTTCTGGACTTCTTTCGAAAAATCATAAATATCAATATGAGATTCAAGGGCTTCTTGAGATAACTGATACGTGTTGGTGTGATTTGGTAATTTGAACAATTGAGGGTATTGAAGTATAACGAATATATAGAAATAAACTTTTTTGGAGTAATATGTTTCCTAAATTGAACAGATTTTTTTATTTCAATAGGCTTTTGATTCTCTCAGTGGCAGTAGTCACACCTATATTTATTAAATGGAAACCTGTACATGAACTGAATATATTACTGAATGGACTTGTTTCTGCTTGTTAGAATGATGTATCAAAATAAAAATATTACTTATTTGTTACTGGTAACGCCATCTCTTGTGCAAAGTATACACTTTATTGTTGATGTATGTATCTGTTTAAAAAAAAATCTGTATACCTGATTTAATAAAAAGTATTAGTATGTTAGCGACATTCACTCGTTTCATTACATGTTATGGGCTTACTCCGAAATTATCAGTTATTTTTTCTAAAATAGATAATTTGTGAAAGTTGTATCGCGGAAACATGACTACGAACTATATTGCCAATGTTCCTAAACTAAAAGGAAGAGAGAACTATGATGAGTGGAGCTTCGCGGCTGAAAATTTGTTGGTGCTCGAAGGGATGGACAAATACATCAAACCGACGCCAGATTTTGAAGTTAAGCCAGTGGACGATGCAAAAACGAAGGCAAAACTAATATTGACTGTAGACCCGTCATTGTACGTGCATATCAAGAATACCAAGAGCTCAGCAGAATTATGGACCACATTGAAGACCATGTTTGATGATTCAGGTTTCTCAAGAAAAATAACATTGCTGCGATATTTGATATCCATAAGACAAGAAAATTGTGATTCTATGGCGACATATGTGACTCAAATAGTCGAGACAGCACAGCGATTGAATGGCACAGGTTTTACAATAACAGACGAATGGGTTGGCTCATTATTATTAGCAGGTTTGTCCGATCGTTATATGCCCATGATCATGGCAATCGAACACTCAGGTATTTCGATAACTGCAGATGTCATAAAGTCGAAATTACTTGACATGGAAGTGACCAGTGACAATGATAGTGCAGAAACCGGAGCTGCGTTTGCAGCTCGAAATAAATTTTACTCTGACAACACAAAGCCAAAGAAGTATGGCGGTCCCTCTACGTCAAACAAAAAGACAGTGACAGCAATGACAGATTCATCTACGAAAACAATAACATGCTATAAGTATAAAGAAGATGGTCATTATCGAAATCAGTGCCCGTTATTGAAGAAAAATAATAGCAAATATGTATTTAATGTAGTTTTCCTGAATGGAAAATTTAACAAAACAGAGTGGTACGTAGATTCCGGCGCAAGCGCACATATGACGGTGAATGAAACTTGGATTATTAGAAACATGAACTCCACACCGTATTTACCTGAAATTGTGGTAGCAAATGAATCAGAAGTGCCAGTTGTTTGTTCCGGAAACGTCGATATTGTTTCTGACTTAGATTTCGACATTACTGTGAAAGATGTGCTATGCGTGCCTAGTTTGACAACAAACTTATTATCTGTAAGTGAACTTATTAAAAACGGAAATAATGTCAGTTTTGATGAAGAACACTGTTACATACGAAACAAAAACAATGTTTTGGTAGCCACAGCTGATTTGACAGATGGTGTATATAAGCTGAGATTACATACAAGGAGTTGTATGTTGGCTGGACCAGTGGTAAGTGGAAAACTATGGCACAGAAGGCTGGCACACATCAATAGTCAGGACATGAATAAAATGAGAAATATGGTGAATGGTTTGTCATTTGAAAACAATTCCAATATAAACAAGTCTCAATGTTTAACTTGTTGTGAGGGAAAGCAGGAAAGATTACCTTTTTCGAGTATGGGTGAAAGAAGCACAGATACACTACACAGAATCCATACAGACCTTTCTGGACCAATGGAAACTAGTTCATTGAGTGGTGCAAGGTATTTTATACTGTTTGTCGATGATTTTCGTAGAATGACATTTATACATTTTTTTAAAAAGAAAAATGAAGCATTCATTTATTTCAAAATCTTCAAAACAATGGTGGAAAATCAATTTAATAAAAAGATAAAAATACTAAGGTCAGACAATGGATTGGAGTACACCAACAAAGAGTTTGAGAATTATTTAAAGCAAGAGTGTATAATCCATCAAAGATCAAATAATTATACACCTGAACAGAATGGCCTATGTGAGCGAGCCAATCGTACTGTGTTGGAGAAGGCTAGATGTCTAATGTTTGATGCAAAGCTGGATAAAAAATTTTGGGCGGAACCAGCAAACACTGCTGTCTATTTAAAAAATAGATCCATTGCATCGGGACTTCAGAAAACTCCACATGAATTATGGTATGGGAGAAAACCAGACCTAAGCCACATACATTTGTTTGGATGTAAAGTCATGGTACATATCCCTAAAGAACGTCGTTTGAAGTGGGATAAGAAGTCTGCAGAGAACATATTAGTTGGCTATAGTGAAGATGTTAAGGGCTACAGCAGAGATGTTATCTTCATGGAAGAAGAATTAGGTACCGAAAAAGAAAGTGAAAAGTTGGCTATCTGGATTCCTAACGAAGAGACACCTGCAGTTGGCATACAGGAGGAGGTGAATGCAGATTCAGTGGGGGAAGCATCGCAAAATGTTTTAGATTCCCCAGAATGCCACTCAGATTCTTCTATGATGGGAATGAAACCTTGACTGAAATTCCAACTACAGATGATTTAGTACAAGAAGCCCAAGTGACCTCAATCTCAGAGCAGGAACCAGAATTATCTAGCAAGCGTCCCAGACGACAACCTGATAGATATGGGTTTATGTGTCACTCCAGTACTACATCAGAGGAGATCATATTCTCAGAGGCTCTTGCGGGACCTGAGAGTGAGCAGTGGAAGGGCGCCATGGCCGACGAGCTGCAATCTTTTGAGGACAACGATGCTTGGGAGCTCGTTGACAACCCAGGTGATGTGACAGTAGTGAAGTGCAGGTGGGTTTTTAATAAAAAGTTTGATGTCGACAACAATGTGCGATTCCGAGCTAAACTGGTAGCCAAAGGTTTTTCGCAGAAACCTGGCATAGATTATACAGACACTTTCTCTCCAGTTGTAAGACATTCCACACTTAGATTATTATTTGCTCTTAGTGTTGAGTTGAAAATGAGTATTGATCACTTAGATGTAACTACAGCCTTTTTAAATGGTTTTTTGAAAGAAACTATTTACATGTCATTACCTGAGGGTTTTGTGAACAAAAGTGGGGGAAAAGTTTTGAAATTAAAAAGAGCAATCTATGGATTAAAACAATCTTCTCTTGCGTGGTATGACAGAGTTAAAGAATTACTTAGTAATTTGGATTTCAAAAATAGTCAGTACGAGCCTTGTTTGTTCACAAAAACAAAGGGTGAAATAAAAATTATTGTGGCCCTATATGTTGATGATTTTTTAATTTTTTCTAACAATTCTGTTGAAACTGATAATTTGAAAGGCATTTTGGGTGCAGAATTTAAATTAAAAGATTTGGGACCTGTAAGACAATATCTAGGTATGAGAATAAATGTAGACAAAAATAAAAATGTAATAACTGTAGATCAACAACAGTATATTGAGCAGTTAGCTTCTAAATTCAATATGTCAGATTGTAAAACATATAAAACCCCAATAGAATGTAAATTAAATGTTAAAAAATCTGATGAATGTGTATCTGATCTTCCATATCAAAAGTTAATTGGATCATTGATGTATTTGGCAGTACTAACTAGGCCAGACATTTCCTATTCTGTTAGTTATCTGAGCCAATTTAATAGTTGTTACAACCATACACATTGGCATTATGCTAAACGCATTTTGAAATATTTGTTATATACAAAAACATATTGTTTAAGATTTTGTGAAGATGATAGCAAGCTACAGGGTTTTGTTGATAGTGACTGGGCTAGTGATGATTTAGACAGAAAGTCATATACAGGCTTTTGCTTCACAATGTCTGGATCAGTCATTTCATGGCAAAGCAGGAAGCAAAAGACTGTATCCCTTTCCAGTACAGAGGCAGAATATACTGCGCTGTCTGAGGCAGCCCGAGAAGCAGTGTATCTTAGAAACCTTCTTCATGAAATTATAGGTAGTTTTTATATGATTGAGATATATTGTGACAATCAAAGTGCATTAAAATTGGCAGTAAGCAATCAAAGTCACAATAGATCTAAACATATTGATGTGAAGTATCATTATGTAAGAGATGTTATTAAAAATGAATATATAAAACTTCTATATTTATGTACTGAAGAAATGACAGCTGATATTCTCACTAAAGGTTTA
This sequence comes from Leptinotarsa decemlineata, assembly GCF_025532065.1. Classification (NCBI taxonomy): domain Eukaryota; kingdom Metazoa; phylum Arthropoda; class Insecta; order Coleoptera; family Chrysomelidae; genus Leptinotarsa; species Leptinotarsa decemlineata. Next base: position 4,932,040 of record NW_027412582.1, read on the forward strand.
TGCCCTGTTAAACATTATAAGTTTCTACGTAAATTAGGAATTGTACCAAGGTAATGTTATTGGTTTATTTTGATAAGTGGGGGTGTTAGAACGATGTATCAAAATAAAAATATTACTTATTTGTTACTGGTAACGCCATCTCTTGTGCAAAGTATACACTTTATTGTTGATGTATGTATCTGTTTAAAAAAAAATCTGTATACCTGATTTAATAAAAAGTATTAGTATGTTAGCGACATTCACTCGTTTCATTACACTGCTTCAGAATATTATAAAAGCATTGGAAGAAATTACTATATTTCGTATTTTCCGGGTTTCAATTGTGAAATGAAAGAAATTGCAAACGAAGATTTTGGAATATTATTTAGGAAAGTTTGGCTGACGAATTTTATTGTAGATATTTGCGTGAACATATTTAACGATTCTGAAAAAAAACATTTCGAATTGTAACCTGCATGCTGGCTGCCAGAATATTCTTGTTTGCCCATTGAGAGAAATCTTGTTTGCCCATTGAGAGAAATAGTATCCAATTACCGAATTCCAAATCGAAAAAAGTCTTACAGTATTTCCAATTAATCCAAATTATTCAGATCACTCAGATAATTCAAGTTCGCATCATTTTTGTTTAGCGCTGGTGTATATTGAAAATAAAAAATTCATTTTTTTGAACTCCTGCGGAAGTACTGAAATTGAAATTATCAAATATTTGACTTCATTTTAGAAATATTTGAAGTATTATAATGGAGTCAATGGAACATATTTGAATAGTGATAAGTGGTCGATTGAAATAAAAGAACATTATAAACAAGTTGATTGATATAACTGTGGGGTTTTTATTATATATTTTTTCAATAAGTTAGTGAATGGGGAAAATTTAAATAATAATGTGAATATAACACATTATAGGAATAGTTTAAAGGAAATTATAGTTAGGTCTTCCCATGATATGAGTGACAAATATCTGTTTTGCAATTATCTTTTGAACTAACATGCAGCATTTGTCAGAGGATAAGTCACGCGAAATGTATCGATAATTCTGAATATGATTCAAGGAAAGACAGTCTTCGATACAAACTTGGTATTTGTCCTTTATGTTCAGCATATTGAGTTGCCATTATTCATTTTCTTTATGTGATTTATGTTTATTTCATTTATTATCGAGTTTAAACATATTATGCTATGTTCATTTCGAAAAATGTTGATATTATTTGAGATTTCAGGAAAACTTTGTTTAATTCATTTTTGAATATGTTTATTTTTGAATGATGTTTATTTTATTTATTATCGAGTTTGAAAATACTAAGATATGATCATTTCGATTTTGAGAATAGTAAGTTACATTCATTTTTGAATACGTATATTTTTATTAGAGTGTTTGTTTGTTGAGTTTATCATATTTATTTTGTTCATTTTTGAAGTTTAGGGTGGTGCTGTTGATTATTTTTTCCTACAGCTGAAACAGTAGTGATACCAGATCTCAGTTATTTCTTGATTTTTTACTTGACATAGGAATTGTGCTGAAGATTTGCAAACAATTTATCGAAAACTAACATTCAATAATTATTTTATATAATCTATCAAAATTGTCATTATAATGCTCTACATCGAAATTAACATTAACCAAAATCTTTAATTCCATATACTCTAGCATAATTCTTGTGTCATGATTATTGTTATATGTGATTTTTCAACCTGAATTTTTATTTTTTTAGGGTGATGTGGAACTGGGCCTCTGTTTTTCATCCTTTGAACCGACACCTCCATTTTTTTCACATCTCTCCCTCAGAAAACAAAATAAGCTAAATAAATTAGATGTTACTTATTTTTCTTTGAATATAGAAATTTTTGTATCGAGATCGGAGCTACAAGGTGTTTTCTGAGAGGAATGACTACCCATAGCAACTACGTCTCATTTTTACACCCTTCCCTATGACACTGCAAATTGATTTGATGTTGCAGTTGTTATTTATCAATAATATGCTATATTCCAGTGGAAAATTCATCAACGATGATCCATTATTGAAGGAGATAAAAGAAAAAAAATATGTCAAAAAATGTCAGTTTTGATTTTTTCCGCCCTCCCCGATGGCACTGGAAATTGATTTGACCTCGTACATGATATCTATGAATAATGTGCTATATTTCAGTGAAAAATTCATCAACGATGATCCACTATTAATGGAGATGAAAGAAAATTAGTCACAAAATTTCAGTTTTTATTTTTGATCTGCACTGCAAATACGGCATTTTAAATTGATTTGGTTTCGTACATGATATCTATGGATAATGTGCTATATTTCAGTGAAAAATTCATCAACGATCATCCAGTATTACCAAAGATATGAGAAAAAATATGTTGAAAAATTTCAGGTTGAGTGATGCTGAAGTCAAGGAAGGCATCTTTATTGGGCCTCAAATCCGTGAAATCGTAAATGATCCTGCTTTTGACATGATTTTAACAGGAAATGAAAAAAGAGCCTGGGAAGCCTTTAAGGGGGTTGTACATGGGTTTTTAGGTAACAAAAGAGATGATAACTTCACAGCATTGGTTGAAGAGCTTCTTCAAGCTTACCACCAACTTGGATGCAACATGTCCTTAAAAATTCATTTTCTTCACTCTCATCTTAATTTCTTTCCACAAAACTGTGGAGCTGTGAGTGACGAACATGGAGAAAGATTCCATCAAGACATTGCCTTGATGGAACAGAGATATCAGGGCCGTTGGAATGAAGCAATGCTTGCAGACTACTGCTGGTCTGTGTGTAGGGATGCTCCAGAAGTATTTTATAAAAGACAAGCTAAACGACAGCGATCTTACAATGAATCGGATGGACTTAATTGAAATTTGGTGGTACAAACTTCTTTTATTTGTCAAAACACTAAGAATAATGTTTTTTTTATTAATTTTGTACTTGAAATATTCTAAAAGAAACATAACAATATTGTTTCATGTACTTTCACTTTTCAAGTATATTATAACTACTCTTTAAGATTAAGTACTGTGTATCTCAAAAACCAGAGGTAATAAAAATTTTTCATTGTTATTTTCGTTTTTATCACCCCAAAATTAGTAGAAATTGACTAATTTAGCGAAGGAAACATTCAAAAAATATTCTTTTGTTGTGTTGTGTGATAGATGAAATAGTAGAAAATGTCAAAATTAACCTTCCGCAATCACTTTTGTCCAATCTATTGAAACACACCGAGTATCTTATTTCAGAAGTAGAAACCAAAATTAATAATATTGAACCTCAAAAGCGTTCGAAGCGCGGTTTGTTGAATTTAGTCGGAAAAACTTCCAAATGGCTTTTTGGTACTCTGGACTCAGACGATGAAGGTAAATATAACGATGCTATTCAGGAACTCCAGCGTAATCAAAATTCCACTCCGAAGGAAATCACAATGCAGATATCGCTTTCAAAAAAGCTGATAGACAATTACAATAATACAATAACTATTCTTACTACCAATCGAGAAGTAATTAAAAAACGGCTAGATTTTCCTCAATTCAATATGTGTTAAAAGCAAGAAAATATACGTTTCTGATTCTTTAACAACATGAAGTTCGAGCCACACTTTTTTTTTCTTTGAAATACTTTATTTTTATCATTGTCGAGTCCAGTTACTGCGCTGGCGGAAGACAAATCAAAATTCCACAATCCATGATGAGGCTGTTGTTCTCCTTATAAGAGCACACTAAGGAAACTTGATCACCTTGATGATAACTTCTGCCATGATTCTACCTAACGAGTCGTAGGAATAAAGAAGTAGTATTAAGAACACTGATGCTATCAGTTGAACATAATCAAAACACTTTTACAACTGGGTCCATGATCCAGGAATATCTTATATATGCTTGTACAACCCCCTTCTGTGTCACTAGAATACCTGTTGAGTACCTGATTACCAGAACCAACCCTGAGCACAAATACCAACCATAATATTACAAAAATAGGAGTATATTGAACCCATTCGCAATGCAGCAGAATCGTTCGAAAATTTTGGAGTATAAAAATGTTATTTGAGTTGCTCATAGAATGAAAACAATCACATTCAAACATTTCACTACATTACTGAAGTTTTTTCACAACACCAAACCGCTATTTTCACAACTCGACACTTTCAAGAGGAAGAGGAAGCTCAGTAAATTAGTATGCCAAACTAGTTCTTTATAGTAATTTCATTGCTCAGTAACCAACTAGATACGTGCTTTGAGGCTCACGCGGGTATAGAAATGAAAAAAAACAGTTTCTGATTACCTTATCTTGAAATAACAAAATATATTTTTCAAATGAGAGCTTAATTCATGGTGATTTTGGCAAGAGTTGCAAAAATTTCTTGCATTTCGATTGTTTGAATTTGATAGCTGGAAAAATGTAGGGAAAAAATTAGCGATGTGCCGAGTACGGTTTACTCGAGTCAGACTCGATTCCTGCTTTAGAACTCTCCTACTCGAATACCAATTTATTTTAATTCGAGTACGCTGGACTCGATTCCGGTACTCGAGTTAGGAAGCATCGATTCGTACTCGCTAACTCGATTCTATTTATGCGAGTCCAACTGACTACTCGAGTCTGGTATTCGAATTTTTTAACTCGCTCGTACGGGCATTGCCAACCGTACTATTCAAATCGTGTTTATACATTTTTGGCTCTGGTACGATGTATAGTCGCCAGCACGTTAAGCTATACAAATATGTCAAATTTCTGTAATCGATTTTGAACTTTATAGCGAAATTATAAGGTTGGTTTCCGTTTGGGAAAATTTGATGGGTTACCCACCGTTCGATCGTATATTCCTAATCGTTCCCAAATCATACGATCTTTTCAAACATTAGAATGAAATAAGAAAAAAAATATCCGATTAATTTTATTCGTCGATATAAAAAATCAATAACAATTTACACTTGTTTTTTCTATTGATAATGCACTTATCTAACCATTTTTAAACTTGAACAATCTTTAAACTTCTTTTCGTATTTTGAAAACGCATCCAATTATTTTAAAACTTCATAGCTTATCGATGAGATTTATATTTTCTTTCATAAATATGAAGAAGTAGAAAGCCAAAGTTTCTCTCAACTAGTATTTGATGCATCAGATTAGTGTATGAGTAATTGTTTGTGCAACGGGACGATCCCACGAAGACTGTAGTCGGACATTATAAACAAAGTCTCACGGAAGCTTTCTGATAATCCACAGATTACCTGTCAACAACAACTGACAGCGGAAACTGTGGACCATTTCTAATCCGAATAAATAACTGTTCAATACCCACAACATAACTTTGACACTGTGTTTTGAATTTTTTTTTAATTCAAATACTGTAAAGAATTTACACACGCCCTAAGAAGCCACTGTATGGCGAAACACGTGTTCCGGTTTGAGAATCTGTAAGGTGAATATCTCACAATGAAGTGATTTTTGAATACGTAAGCTCTGAAATATTTGAAAAATACAAAAAATTAAAGTTTTAGCATGTGTTAAAAGCCAAAAAATATACGTTTCTGATTCATTAACAACATTAAGTTCGAGCCACACTTTTCCTTTCTTTGAAATACTTTATTTTTATCATAGTCGAAAAATGTTTCATGCAAATATATAAATTTTATGTAAGTCCAGTTACTGCGCTGGCGGAAGACAAATCAAAATTCCACAATCCATAATGAGGCTGTTGTTCTCCTTATAAGAGCACACTAAGGAAACTTGATCACCTTGATGATAACTTCTGCCATGATTGTACCTAACGAATCGTAGGAATATAGAAGTAGTATTAAGAACACTGATGCTATCAGTTAAATAATCAAAACACTTTTACAACTGGGTCCATGATCCAGGAATATCTTATATATGCTTGTACTACCCCCTTCTGTGTCACTAGAGTACCTGTTGAGTATCTGATTACCAGAACCAACCCTGAGCACAAATACCAACCATGAGATTACAAAAATAGGAGTATATTGAACCCATTCGCAATGCAGCAGAATCGTTCGAAAATTTTGGAGTATAAAAATGTTATTTGAGTTGCTCATAGAATGAAAACAATCACATTCAAACATTTCACTACATTACTGAAGTTTTTTCACACCTCGACACTCTCAAGAGGAAGAGGAAGCTCAGTAAATTAGTATGCCAAACTAGTTCTTTATAGTAATTTCATTGCTCAGTAACCAACTAGATACGTGCTTTGAGGCTTACGCGGGTATAGAAATGAAAAAAACAGTTTCTGATTACCTTATCTTGAAATAACAAAATATATTTTTTCAAATGAGAGCTTAATTCATGGTGATTTTGGCAAGAGTTGCAAAAATTTCTTGCATATCGTTTGTTTGAATTTGATAGCTGGAAAAATGTAGGGAATAAGTTAGCGATGTGCCAAGTACGGTTTACTCGAGTCAGACTCGATTCCTGCTTTAGAACTCTCCTACTCGAATACCGATTTATTTTAATTCGAGTACGCTGGACTCGATTCCGGTACTCGAGTTAGGAAGCATCGATTAGTACTCGCTAACTCGATTCTATTTATGCGAGTCCAACTGACTACTCGAGTCTCGTATTCGAATTTTTTAACTCGCTCGTACGAGCTTTGCCAACCGTACTATTCAAATCGTGTTTATACATTTTTGGCTTTGGTACGATGTATAGTCGCCAGCACGTTGAGCTATACAAATATGTCAAATTTCTGTAATCGATTTTGAACTTTATAGCGAAATTATAAGGTTGTTTCCGTTTGGGAAAATTTGATGGATTGCCCACCGTTCGATCGTATATTCCTAATCGTGCCCAAATTGTACAATCTTTTCAAACATTAGAATAAAATAAGAAAAAAAATATCCGATTAATTTTATTTGTCGATATAAAAAATCAATAACAATTTACAGTTGATTTGAAAGGGTTATATTTTTAGGAGTGATTAATTTTTTGGGAAAGAAAGTTTTTGGCTTTCTACTACTCCATCTGATACAAAAAAATGGATGAGAGAATCTTCCAAAGAAAGGAAGGAATAATCAATTTGAAAATAAATAACTCTATACATGGATGTGTAGATCATGCAAAGAAGTAACTTTCAGACACAAACTGAAGGAAAGTCCTCCTGAAACAGCTACTTTCATATAAACATTGAATTACACGAAAGAAAAAATTCTTTCGAAACAAATACTTCTATATGAACACTGAATTATACAGAAGATACTTTCCTCTATTCAGTTTGATTATCGAACATTCATGGAGGAATAAGAATCAGATATCATTGACATGAGTTCTACTTTGAATGAATGGTAATAAATTGTACTCACATGGAACACTGTCACCCTAACTGGTATACACGTGTTTCGCCTTAAGACACTTGCCCTAAGGCTCTTCAGTACCAAATCGGATAACATTATAGAAAATACACACACTTCATTCATGAATTACGATTTTGAATGTCACGGAATAAGCTTGATCTGCTTATGTCATCGATGACATCGTAATGACATTCATTCACCTATTTGATTTAATCCCAGCCATGAGGAATCTTATTTGATTTGAAAGGGATATATTTTTAGGAGTGATTAATTTTTTGGGAAAGAAAGTTTTGGCTTTCTACTACTCCATCTGATACAAAAAAATGGATGAGAGAATCTTCCAAAGAAAGGAAGGAATAATCAATTTGAAAATAAATAACTCTATACAATATATAATAAGCAGATCAAGCTTATTCCGTGACATTCAAAATCGCAATTCATGAATGAAGTGTGTGTATTTTCTATAATGTTATCCGATTTGGTACTGAAGAGCCTTAGGGCAAATGTCTTAAGGCGAAACACGTGTATACCAGTTAGGGTGACAGTGTTCCATGTGAGTACTATTTATTACCATTCATTCAAAGTAGAACTCATGTGAATGATATCTGATTCTTATTCCTCCACGAATGTTCGATAATCAAACTGAATAGAGGAAAGTATCTTCTGTATAATTCAGTGTTCATATAGAAGTATTTGTTTCGAAAGAATTTTTTCTTTCGTGTAATTTAATGTTTATATGAAAGTAGCTGTTTCAGGAGGACTTTCTTTCAGTTTGTGTCTGAAAGTTACTTCTTTGCATGATCTACACATCCATGTATAGAGTTATTTATTTTCAAATTGATTATACCTTCCTTTCTTTGGAAGATTCTCTCATCCATTTTTTTTGTATCAGATGGAGTAGTAGAAAGCCAAAAACTTTCTTTCCCAAAAAATTTACAGTTGTTTTTTTTATTGATAATGCACTTATCTAACCATTTTTAAACTTGAACAATCTTTAAACTTCTTTTCGTATTTTGAGAACGCATCCAATTATTTTAAAACTTCATAGCTTATCGATGAGATTTATATTTTCTTTAATAAATATGAAGAAGTAGAAAGCCAAAGTTTCTCTCAACCAGTACTTGATGCATTAGATTAGTGTATGAGTAATAGTTTGTGCAACGGGACGATCCCACGAAGACTGTAGTCGGACATTATAAACAAAGTCTCACGGAAGCTTTCTGATAATCCACAGATTAACTGTCAACAACAACTGACAGCGGAAACTGTGGACCATTTCTAATCCGAATAAATAACTGTTCAATATCCACAACATAACTTTGACACGGAAACTGTGTTTCGAATTTTTTTTAATTCAAATACTGTAAAGAATTTACACACGCCCTAAGAAGCCATTGTATGGCGAAACACGTGTTCCGGTTTGAGAATCTGTAAGGTGGATATCTCACAATGAAGTGATTTTTGAATACGTAAGCTTTGAAATATTTGAAAAATACAAAAAATTAAAGTTGTTAGCATGTGTTAAAAGCAGAAAAATATACGTTTCTGATTCATTAACAACATAAAGTTCGAGCCACACTTTTTCTTTCTTTGAAATACTTTATTTTTATCATAGTCGAAAAATTTTTCATGCAAATATATAAATTTTATGTAAGTCCAGTTACTGCGCTGGCGGAAGACAAATCAAAATTCCACAATCCATGATGAGGCTGTTGTTTTCCTTATAAGAGCACACTAAGGAAACTTGATCACCTTGATGATAACTTCTGCCATGATTCTACCTAACGAATCGTAGGAATATAGAAGTAGTATTAAGAACACTGATGCTATCAGTTAAACACAATCAAAACACTTTTACAACTGGGTCCGTGATCCAGGAATATCTTATATATGCTTGTACAACCCCCTTCTGTGTCACTAGCGTACCTGTTGAGTACCTGATTACCAGAACCAACCCTAAGCACAAATACCAACCTTAAGATTACAAAAATAGGAGTATATTGAACCCATTCGCAATGCAGCAGAATCGTTCGAAAATTTTGGAGTATAATAATGTTATTTGAGTTGCTCATAGAATGAAAACAATCACATTCAAACATTTCACTACATTACTGAAGTTTTTTCACAACACCAAACCGCTATTTTCACACCTCGACACTTTCAAGAGGAAGAGGAAGCTCAGTAAATTAGTATGCCAAACTAGTTCTTTATAGTAATTTCATTGCTGAGTAACCAACTAGATACGTGCTTTGAGGCTTACGCGGGTATAGAAATGAAAAAAACAGTTTCTGATTACCTTATCTTGAAATAACAAAATATATTTTTTCAAATGAGAGCTTAATTCATGGTGATTTTGGCAGGAGTTGCAAAAATTTCTTGCATTTCGATTGTGTGAATTTGATAGCTGGAAAAATGTAGTGAAAAAGTTAGCGATGTGCCGAGTACGGTTTACTCGAGTCAGACTCGATTCCTGCTTTAGAACTCTCCTACTCGAATACCAATTTATTTTAATTCGAGTACGCTGGACTCGATTCCGGTACTCGAGTTAGGAAGCATCGATTCGTACTCGCTAACTCGATTCTATTTATGCGAGTCCAACTGACTACTTGAGTCTCGTATTCGAATTTTTTAACTCGCTTGTACGAGCATTGCCAACCGTACTATTCAAATCGTGTTTATACATTTTTGGCTCTGGTACGATATATAGTCGCCAGCACGTTAAGCTATACAAATATGTCGAATTTCTGTAATCGATTTTGAACTTTATAGCGAAATTATAAGGTTGGTTTCCGTTTGGGAAAATTTTATGGGTAACCCACCGTTCGATCGTATATTCCTAATCGTTCCCAAATTATACGATCTTTTCAAACATTAGAATAAAATAAGAAAAAAAATATCCGATTTATTTTATTTGTCAATATAAAAAATCAATAACAATCAACAGTTGTTTTTTCTATTGATAATGCACTTATCTAACCATTTTTAAACTTGAACAATCTTTAAACTTCTTTTCGTATTTTGAGAACGCATCCAATTATTTTAAAACTTCATAGCTTATCGATGAGATTTATATTTTCTTTTATGAATATGAAGAATTAGAAAGCCAAAGTTTCTCTCAACCAGTACTTGATGCATCAGATTAGTGTATGAGTAATTGTTTGTGCAACGGGACGATCCCACGAAGACTGTAGTCGGACATTATAAACAAAATCTCACGGAACTTTCTGATAATCCACAGATTAACTGTCAACAACAACTGACAGCGGAAACTGTGGACCATTTCTAATCCGAATAAATAACTGTTCAATACCCACAACATAACTTTGACACGAAAACTGTGTTTTGAATTTTTTTAAATTCAAATACTGTAAAGAAGTTACACACGCCCTAAGAAGCCATTGTATGGCGAAACACTTGTTCCGGTTCGAGAATCTGTAAGGTGAATATCTCACAATGAAGTGATTTTTGAATACGTAAGCTTTGAAATATTTGAAAAATACAAAAAGTTAAAGTTGTTAGCATGTGTTAAAAGCAAGAAAATATACGTTTCTGATTCTTTAACAACATGAAGTTCGAGCCACACTTTTTTTTTCTTTGAAATACTTTATTTTTATCATTGTCGAGTCCAGTTACTGCGCCGGCGGAAGACAAATCAAAATTCCACAATCCATGATGAGGCTGTTGTTCTCCTTATAAGAGCACACTAAGGAAACTTGATCACCTTGATGATAACTTCTGCCATGATTCTACCTAACGAATCATAGGAATATAGAACTAGTATTAAGAACACTGATGCTATCAGTTAAACACAATCAAAACACTTTTACAACTGGGTCCGTGATCCAGGAATATCTTATATATGCTTGTACAACCCCCTTCTGTGTCACTAGAGTACCTGTTGAGTACCTGATTACCAGAACCAACCCTGAGCACAAATACCAACCATGAGATTACAAAAATAGGAGTATATTGAACCCATTCGCAATGCAGCAGAATCGTTCGAAAATTTTGGAGTATAAAAATGTTATTTGAGTTGCTCATAGAATGAAAACAATCACATTCAAACATTTCACTACATTACTGAAGTTTTTTTACAACACCAAACCGCTATTTTCACACCTCGACACTTTCAAGAGGAAGAGGAAGCTCAGTAAATTAGTATGCCAAACTAGTTCTTTATAGTAATTTCATTGCTCAGTAACCAACTAGATACGTGCTTTGAGGCTTACGCGGGTATAGAAATGAAAAAAACAGTTTCTGATTACCATATCTTGAAATAACAAAATATATTTTTTCAAGTGAGAGCTTAATTCATGGTCATTTTGGCAAGAGTTGCAAAAATTTCTTGCATTTCGATTGTTTGAATTTGATAGCTGGAAAAATGTAGGGAAAAAGTTAGCGATGTGCCGAGTACGGTTTACTCGAGTCAGACTCGATTCCTGCTTTAGAACTCTCCTACTCGAATACCAATTTATTTTAATTCGAGTACGCTGGACTCGATTTCGGTACTCGAGTTAGGAAGCATCGATTCGTACTCGCTAACTCGATTCTATTTATGCGAGTCCAACTGACTACTCGAATCTCGTATTCGAATTTTTTAACTCGCTCGTACGAGCATTGCCAACCGTACTATTCAAATCGTATTTATACATTTTTGGCTTTGGTACGATGTATAGTCGCCAGCACGTTAAGCTATACAAATATGTCAAATTTCTGTAATCGATTTTGAACTTTATAGCGAAATTATAAGGTTGGTTTCCGTTTGAGAAAATTTGATGGATTACCCACCGTTCGATCGTATATTCCTAATCGTGCCCAAATTATACGATCTTTTCAAACATTAGAATAAAATAAGAAAAAAAATATTCGATTAATTTTATTTGTCGATTTGAATACGTAAGCTTTGGAATATTTGAAAAATACAAAAAATTAAAGTCGTTAGCATGTGTTAAAAGCAAAAAAATATACGTTTCTGATTCATTAACAACATATAGTTCGAGCCAACACTTTTTCTTTCTTTGAAATACTTTATTTTTATCATAGTCGAAAAATTTTTCATGCAAATATATAAATTTTATGTGAGTCCAGTTACTGCGCTGGCGGAAGACAAATCAAAATTCCACAATCCATGATGAGGCTGTTGTTCTCCTTATAAGAGCACACTAAGGAAACTTGATCACCTTGATGATAACTTCTGCCATGATTCTACCTAACGAATCGTAGGAATATAGAACTAGTATTAAGAACACTGATGCTATCAGTTAAACACAATCAAAACACTTTTACAACTGGGTCCATGATCCAGGAATATCTCATATATGCTTGTACAACCCCCTTCTGTGTCACTAGGGTACCTGTTGAGTACCTGATTACCAGAACCAACCCTGAGCACAAATACCAACCATAAGATTACAAAAATAGGAGTATATTGAACCCATTCGCAATGCAGCAGAATCGTTCGAAAATTTTGGAGTATAAAAATGTTATTTGAGTTGCTCATAGAATGAAAACAATCACATTCAAACATTTCACTACATTACTGAAGTTTTTTCACAACACCAAACCGCTATTTTCACATCTCGACACTTCCAAGAGGAAGAGGAAGCTCTGTAAATTCGTATGCCAAACTAGTTCTTTATAGTAATTTCATTGCTCAGTAACCAACAAGATACGTGCTTTGAGGCTTACGCGGGTATAGAAATGAAAAAAACAGTTTCTGATTACTTTATCTTGAAATAACAAAATATATTTTTTCAAATGTGAGCTTAATTCATGGTGATTTTGGCAAGAGTTGCAAAAATTTCTTGCATTTCGATTGTTTGAATTTGATAGCTGGAAAAATGTAGGGAAAAAGTTAGCGATGTGCCGAGTACGGTTTACTCGAGTCAGACTCGATTCCTGCTTTAGAACTCTCCTACTCGAATACCAATTTATTTTAATTCGAGTACGCTGGACTCGATTCCGGTACTCGAGTTAGGAAGCATCGATTCGTACTCGCTAACTCGATTCTATTTATGCAAGTCCAACTGACTACTCGAATCTCGTATTCGAATTTTTTAACTCGCTCGTACGAGCATTGCCAACCGTACTATTCAAATCGTGTTTATACATTTTTGGCTTTGTTACGATGTATAGTCGCCAGCACGTTAAGCTATACAAATATGTCAAATTTCTGTAATCGATTTTGAACTTTATAGCGAAATTATAAGGTTGGTTTCCGTTTGAGAAAATTTGATGGATTACCCACCGTTCGATCGTATATTCCTAATCGTGCCCAAATTATACGATCTTTTCAAACATTAGAATAAAATAAGAAAAAAAATATTCGATTAATTTTATTTGTCGATATAAAAAATCAATAACAATTTACAGTTGTTTTTTCTATTGATAATGTACTTATATAACCATTTTTAAACTTGAACAATCTTTAAACTTCTTTTCGTATTTTGAGAACGCATCCAATTATTTTAAAACTTCATAGCTTATCGATGAGATTTATATTTTCTTTAATGAATATGAAGAAGTAGAAAGCCAAAGTTTCTCTCAACCAGTACTTGATGCATTAGATACGTGTATGAGTAATTGTTTATGCAACGGGACGATCCCAAAGACTGTAGTCGGACATTATAAACAAAGTCTCATGGAAGCTTTCTGATAATCCACAGATTAACTGTCAACAACAACTGACAGCGGAAACTGTGGACCATTTCTAATCCGAATAAATAACTGTTCAATACCCACAACATAACTTTGACACTGTGTTTTGAATTTTTTTTAATTCAAATACTGTAAAGAATTTACACACGCCCTAAGAAGCCACTGTATGGCGAAACACGTGTTCCGGTTTGAGAATCTGTAAGGTGAATATCTCACAATGAAGTGATTTTTGAATACGTGAGCTTTGAAATATTTGAAAAATACAACAAAAGTAAAGTTGTTAGCATGTGTTAAAAGCAAAAAAATATACGTTTCTGATTCATTAACAACATAAAGTTCGAGCCACACTTTTTCTTTCTTTGAAATACTTTATTTTTATCATAGTCGAAAAATTTTTCATGCAAATATATACATTTTATGTAAGTCCAGTTACTGCGCTGGCGGAAGACAAATCATAATTCCACAATCCATGATGAGGCTGTTGTTCTCCTTATATGAGCACACTAAGGAAACTTGATCACCTTGATGATAACTTCTGCCATGATTCTACCTAACGAATCGTAGGAATATAGAAGTAGTATTAAGAACACTGATGGTATCAGTTAAACACAATCAAAACACTTTTACAACTGGGTCCATGATCCAGGAATATCTTATATATGCTTGTACAACCCCCTTCTGTGTCACTAGAGTACCTGTTGAGTACCTGATTACCAGAACCAACCCTGAGCACAAATACCAACCATAAGATTATAAAAATAGGAGTATATTGAACCCATTCGCAATGCAGCAGAATCGTTCGAAAATTTTGGAGTATAAAAATGTTATTTGAGTTGCTCATAGAATGAAAACAATCACATTCAAACATTTCACTACATTACTGAAGTTTTTTCACAACACCAAACCGCTATTTTCACATCTCGACACTTCCAAGAGGAAGAGGAAGCTCAGTAAATTCGTATGCCAAACTAGTTCTTTATAGTAATTTCATTGCTCAGTAACCAACTAGATACGTGCTTTGAGGCTTACGCGGGTATAGAAATGAAAAAAACAGTTTCTGATTACCTTATCTTGAAATAACAAAATACAATCTTTAAACTTCTTTTCGTATTTTGAGAACGCATCCAATTATTTTAAAACTTCATAGCTTATCGATGAGATTTATATTTTCTTTAATAAATATGAAGAAGTAGAAAGCCAAAGTTTCTCTCAACCAGTACTTGATGCATTAGATAAGTGTATGAGTAATTGTTTATGCAACGGGACGATCCCACGAAGACTGTAGTCGGACATTATACAAAGTCTCATGGAAGTTTTCTGATAATCCACAGATTAACTGTCAACAACAACTGACAGCGGAAACTGTGGACCATTTCTAATCCGAATAAATAACTGTTCAATACCCACAACATACTTTGACACTGTGTTTTGAATTTTTTTTATTCAAATACTGTAAAGAATTTACACACGCGCCCTAAGAAGCCACTGTATGGCGAAACACGTGTTCCGGTTTGAGAATCTGTAAGGTGAATATCTCACAATGAAGTAATTTTTGAAAACGTGAGCTTTGAAATATTTGAAAAATACAAAAAAATTAAAGTTGTTAGCATGTGTTAAAAGCAAAAAAATATACGACAGCGAAACTGTGGACCATTTCTAATCCGAATGAATAACTGTTCAATACCCACAACATAACTTTGACACGGAAACTGTGTTTTGAATTTTTTTAATTCAAATACTGTAAAGAATTTACACACGCCCTAAGAGGCCATTGTATGGCGAAACACGTGTTCCGGTTTGAGAATCTGTAAGGTGGATATCTCACAATGAAGTGATTTTTGAATACGTAAGTTTTGAAATATTTGAAAAATACAAAAAATAAAGTTGTTAGCATGTGTTAAAAGCAAAAAATATACGTTTCTGATTCATTAACAACATAAAGTTCGAGCCACACCTTTTCTTTCTTTGAAATACTTTATTTTTATCATAGTCGAAAAATTTTTCATGCAAATATATAAATTTTATGTAAGTCCAGTTACTGCGCTGGCGGAGACAAATCAAAATTCCACAATCCATGATGAGGCTGTTGTTCTCCTTATAAGAGCACACTAAGGAAACTTGATCACCTTGATGATAACTTCTGCCATGATTCTACCTAACGAATCGTAGGAATATAGAACTAGTATTAAGAACACTGATGCTATCAGTTAAACACAATCAAAACACTTTTACAACTGGGTCCGTGATCCAGGAATATCTTATATATGCTTGTACAACCCCCTTCTGTGTCACTAGAGTACCTGTTGAGTACCTGATTACCAGAACCAACCCTGAGCACAAATACCAACCATGAGATTACAAAAATAGGAGTATATTGAACCCATTCGCAATGCAGCAGAATCGTTCGAAAATTTTGGAGTATAAAAATGTTATTTGAGTTGCTCATAGAATGGAAACAATCACATTCAAATATTTCACTACATTACTGAAGTTTTTTCACAACACCAAACCGCTATTTTCACACCTCGACACTTTCAAGAGGAAGAGGAAACTCAGTAAATTAGTATGCCAAACTAGTTCTTTATAGTAATTTCATTGCTCAGTAACCAACTGGATACGTGCTTTGAGGCTTACGCGGGTATAGAAATGAAAAAAACAGTTTCTGATTACCTTATTTCGAAATAACAAAATATATTTTTTCAAATGAGAGCTTAATTCATGGTGATTTTGGCAAGAGTTGCAAAAATTTCTTGCATTTCGATTGTTTGAATTTGATAGCTGGAAAAATGTAGGGAAAAAGTTAGCGATGTGCCGAGTACGGTTTACTCGAGTCAGACTCGATTCCTGCTTCAGAACTCTCCTACTCGAATACCAATTTATTTTAATTCGAGTACGCTGGACTCGATTCCGGTACTCGAGTTAGGGAGCATCGATTCGTACTCGCTAACTCGATTCTATTTATGCGAGTCCAACTGACTACTCGAGTCTCGTATTCGAATTTTTTAACTCGCTCGTACGAGCATTGCCAACCGTACTATTCAAATCGTGTTTATACATATTTGGCTTTGGTACGATATATAGTCGCCAGCACGTTAAGCTATACAAATATGTCAAATTTCTGTAATCGATTTTGAACTTTAGAGCGAAATTATAAGGTTGGTTTCCGTTTGGGAAAATTTGATGGATTACCCACCGTTCGATCGTATATTCCTAATCGTGCCAAATTATACGATCTTTTCAAACATTAGAATAAAATAAGAAAAAAAAATATCCGATTAATTCTATTTGTCGATATAAAAAATCAATAACAATTTACAGTTGTTTTTTCTATTGATAATGCACTTATCTAACCATTTTTAAACTTGAACAATCTTTAAACTTCTTTTCGTATTTTGAGAACGCATCCAATTATTTTAAAACTTCAAGCTTATCGATGAGATTTATATTTTCTTTCATAAATATGAAGAAGTAGAAGGCCAAAGTTTCTCTTAACTAGTATTTGATGCATCAGATTAGTGTATGAGTAATTGTTTGTGCAACGGGACGATCCCACGAAGACTGTAGTCGGACATTATAAACAAAGTCTCACGGAAGCTTTCTGATAATCCACAGATTAACTGTCAACAACAACTGACAGCGGAAACTGTGGACCATTTCTAATCCGAATAAATAACTGTTCAATACCCACAACATAACTTTGACACTGTGTTTTGAATTTTTTTTAATTCAAATACTGTAAAGAATTTACACACTCCCTAAGAAGCCACTGTATGGCGAAACACGTGTTCCGGTTTGAGAATCTGTAAGGTGAATATCTCACAATGAAGTGATTTTTGAATACGTGAGCTTTGAAATATTTGAAAAATACAAAAAATTAAAGTTGTTAGCATGTGTTAAAAGCAAAAAAATATACGTTTCTGATTCATTAACAACATAAAGTTCGAGCCACACTTTTTCTTCCTTTGAAATACTTTATTTTTATCATAGTCGAAAGAATTTTTCATGCAAATATATACATTTTATATAAGTCCAGTTACTGCGCTGGCGGAAGACAAATCATAATTCCACAATCCATGATGAGGCTGTTGTTCTCCTTATATGAGCACACTAAGGAAACTTGATCACCTTGATGATTACTTCTGCCATGATTCTACCTAACGAATCGTAGGAATATAGAAGTAGTATTAAGAACACTGATAGTATCAGTTGAACACAATCAAAACTCTTTTACAACTGGGTCCATGATCCAGGAATATCTTATATATGCTTGTACAACCCCCTTCTGTGTCACTGTTGAGTACCTGATTACCAGAACCAACCCTGAGCACAAATACCAACCATAAGATTACCAAAATAGGAGTATATTGAACCCATTCGCAATGCAGCAGAATCGTTCGAAAATTTTGGAGTATAAAAATGTTATTTGAGTTGCTCATAGAATGAAAACAATCACATTCAAACATTTCACTACATTACTGAAGTTTTTTCACAACACCAAACCGCTATTTTCACACCTCGACACTTTCAAGAGGAAGAGGAAGCTCAGTAAATTAGTATGCCAAACTAGTTCTTCATAGGAATTTCATTGCTCAGTAACCAACTAGATACGTGCTTTGAGGCTTACGCGGGTATAGAAATGAAAAAACAGTTTCTGATTACCTTATCTTGAAATAACAAAATATATTTTTTCAAATGAGAGCTTAATTCATGGTGATTTTGGCAAGAGTTGCAAAAATTTCTTGCTTTTCGATTGTTTGAATTTGATAGCTGGAAAAATGTAGGGAAAAAGTTAGCGATGTGCCGAGTACGGTTTACTCGAGTCAGACTCGATTCCTGCTTTAGAACTCTCCTACTCGAATACCAATTTATTTTAATTCGAGTACGCTGGACTCGATTCCGGTACTCGAGTTAGGAAGCATCGATTCGTACTCGCTAACTCGATTCTATTTATGCGAGTCCAACTGACTACTCGAATCTCGTATTCGAATTTTTCAACTCGCTCGTACGAGCATTGCCAACCGTACTATTCAAATCGTGTTTATACATTTTAGGCTTTGGTACGATGTATAGTCGCCAGCACGTTAAGCTATACAAATATGTCAAATTTCTGTAATCGATTTTGATTTTTATAGCGAAATTATTAGGTTGGTTTCCGTTTGAGAAAATTTGATGGATTACCCACCGTTCGATCGTATATTCCTAATCGTGCCCAAATTATACGATCTTTTCAAACATTAGAATAAAATAAGAAAAAAAATATTCGAATAATTTTATTTGTCGATATAAAAAATCAATAACAATTTACAGTTGTTTTTTCTATTGATAATGTAGTTATATAACCATTTTTAAACTTGAACAATCTTTAAACTTCTTTTCGTATTTTGAGAACGCATCCAATTATTTTAAAACTTCATAGCTTATCGATGAGATTTATATTTTCTTTAATAATATGAAGAAGTAGAAAGCCAAAGTTTCTCTCAACCAGTACTTGATGCATTAGATAAGTGTATGAGTAATTGTTTATGCAACGGGACGATCCCAAAGACTGTAGTCGGACATTATAAACAGTCTCATGGAAGCTTTCTGATAATCGACAGATTAACTGTCAACAACAACTGACAGCGGAAACTGTGGACCATTTCTAATCCGAATAAATAACTGTTCAATACCCACAACATAACTTTGACACTGTGTTTTGAATTTTTTTCAATTCAAATACTGTAAAGAATTTACACACGCCCTAAGAAGCCACTGTATGGCGAAACACGTGTTCCGGTTTGAGAATCTGTAAGGTGAATATCTCACAATGAAGTAATTTTTGAATACGTGAGCTTTGAAATATTTGAAAAATACAAAAAAATTTAAGTTGTTAGCATGTGTTAAAAGCAAAAAAATATACGTTTCTGATTCATTAACAACATAAAGTTCGAGCCACACTTTTTCTTTCTTTGAAATACTTTATTTTTATCATAGTCGAAAAATTTTTCATGCAAATATATACATTTTATGTAAGTCCAGTTACTGCGCTGGCGGAAGACAAATCATAATTCCACAATCCATGATGAGGCTGTTGTTCTCCTTATATGAGCACACTAAGGAAACTTGATCACCTTGATGATAACTTCTGCCATGATTCTACCTAACGAATCGTAGGAATATAGAAGTAGTATTAAGAACACTGATGGTATCAGTTAAACACAATCAAAACACTTTTACAACTGGGTCCATGATCCAGGAATATCTTATATATGCTTGTACACCCCCTTCTGTGTCACTAGAGTACCTGTTGAGTACCTGATTACCAGAACCAACCCTGAGCACAAATACCAACCATAAGATTACCAAAATAGGAGTATATTGAACCCATTCGCAATGCAGCAGAATCGTTCGAAAATTTTGGAGTATAAAAATGTTATTTGAGTTGCTCATAGAATGAAAACAATCACATTCAAACATTTCACTACATTACTGAAGTTTTTTCACAACACCAAACCGCTATTTTCACACCTCGACACTTTCAAGAGGAAGAGGAAGCTCAGTAAATTAGTATGCCAAACTAGTTCTTCATAGAATTTCATTGCTCAGTAACCAACTAGATACGTGCTTTGAGGCTTACGCGGGTATAGAAATGAAAAAAACAGTTTCTGATTACCTTATCTTGAAATAACAAAATATATTTTTTCAAATGAGAGCTTAATTCATGGTGATTTTGGCAAGAGTTGCAAAAAATCTTGCTTTTCGATTGTTTGAATTTGATAGCTGGAAAAATGTAGGGAAAAAGTTAGCGATGTGCCGAGTACGGTTTACTCGAGTCAGACTCGATTCCTGCTTTAGAACTCTCCTACTCGAATACCAATTTATTTTAATTCGAGTACGCTGGACTCGATTCCGGTACTCGAGTTAGGAAGCATCGATTCGTACTCGCTAACTCGATTCTATTTATGCGAGTCCAACTGACTACTCGAATCTCGTATTCGAATTTTTCAACTCGCTCGTACGAGCATTGCCAACCGTACTATTCAAATCGTGTTTATACATTTTAGGCTTTGGTACGATGTATAGTCGCCAGCACGTTAAGCTATACAAATATGTCAAATTTCTGTAATCGATTTTGATTTTTATAGCGAAATTATTAGGTTGGTTTCCGTTTGAGAAAATTTGATGGATTACCCACCGTTCGATCGTATATTCCTAATCGTGCCCAAATTATACGATCTTTTCAAACATTAGAATAAAATAAGAAAAAAAATATTCGAATAATTTTATTTGTCGATATAAAAAATCAATAACAATTTACAGTTGTTTTTTCTATTGATAATGTAGTTATATAACCATTTTTAAACTTGAACAATCTTTAAACTTCTTTTCGTATTTTGAGAACGCATCCAATTATTTTAAAACTTCATAGCTTATCGATGAGATTTATATTTTCTTTAATAAATATGAAGAAGTAGAAAGCCAAAGTTTCTCTCAACCAGTACTTGATGCATTAGATAAGTGTATGAGTAATTGTTTATGCAACGGGACGATCCCAAAGACTGTAGTCGGACATTATAAACAGTCTCATGGAAGCTTTCTGATAATCGACAGATTAACTGTCAACAACAACTGACAGCGGAAACTGTGGACCATTTTCTAATCCGAATAAATAACTGTTCAATACCCACAACATAACTTTGACACTGTGTTTTGAATTTTTTTCAATTCAAATACTGTAAAGAATTTACACACGCCCTAAGAAGCCACTGTATGGCGAAACACGTGTTCCGGTTTGAGAATCTGTAAAGTGGATATCTCACAATGAAGTGATTTTTGAATACGTGAGCTTTGAAATATTTGAAAAATACAAAAAAATTTAAGTTGTTAGCATGTGTTAAAAGCAAAAAAATATACGTTTCTGATTCATTAACAACATAAAGTTCGAGCCACACTTTTTCTTCCTTTGAAATACTTTATTTTTATCATAGTCAAAAAATTTTTCATGCAAATATATACATTTTATATAAGTCCAGTTACTGCGCTGGCGGAAGACAAATCATAATTCCACAATCCATGATGAGGCTGTTGTTCTCCTTATATGAGCACACTAAGGAAACTTGATCACCTTTATGATAACTTCTGCCATGATTCTACCTAACGAATCGTAGGAATATAGAAGTAGTAATAAGAACACTGATGGTATCAGTTAAACACAATCAAAACACTTTTACAACTGGGTCCATGATCCAGGAATATCTTATATATGCTTGTACAACCCCCTTCTGTGTCACTAGAGTACCTGTTGAGTACCTGATTACCAGAACCAACCCTGAGCACAAATACCAACCATAAGATTACCAAAATAGGAGTATATTGAACCCATTCGCAATGCAGCAGAATCGTTCGAAAATTTTGGAGTATAAAAATGTTATTTGAGTTGCTCATAGAATGAAAACAATCACATTCAAACATTTCACTACATTACTGAAGTTTTTTCACAACACCAAACCGCTATTTTCACACCTCGACACTTTCAAGAGGAAGAGGAAGCTCAGTAAATTAGTATGCCAAACTAGTTCTTTATAGTAATTTCATTGCTCAGTAACCAACTAGATACGTGCTTTGAGGCTTACGCGGGTATAGAAATGAAAAAAACAGTTTCTGATTACCTTATCTTGAAATAACAAAATATATTTTTTCAAATGAGAGCTTAATTCATGGTGATTTTGGCAATAGTTGAAGAAATTTCTTGCATTTCGATTGTGTGAATTTGATAGCTGGAAAAATGTAGGGAAAAAGTTAGCGATGTGCCGAGTACGGTTTACTCGAGTCATGACTCGATTCCTGCTTTAGAACTCTCCTACTCGAATACCAATTTATTTTAATTCGAGTACGCTGGACTCGATTCCGGTACTCGAGTTAGGAAGCATCGATTCGTACTCGCTAACTCGATTCTATTTATGCGAGTCCAACTGACTACTCGAGTCTCGAACTCGAATTTTTTAACTCGCTCGTACGGACATTGCCAACCGTACTATTCAAATCGTGTTTATACATTTTTGGCTCTGGTACGATGTATAGTCGCCAGCACGTTAAGCTATATAAATATGTCAAATTTCTGTAATCGATTTTGAACTTTATAGCGAAATTATAAGGTTGGTTTCCGTTTGAGAAAATTTGAAGGGTTACCCACCGTTCGATCGTATATTCCTAATCGTTCCCAAATTATACGATCTTTTCAAACATTAGAATAAAATAAGAAAAAAATATCCGATTAATTTTATTTGTCGATATAAAAATCAATAACAATTTACAGTTGTTTTTTTTATTGATAATGCACTTATCTAACCATTTTTAAACTTGAACAATCTTTAAACTTCTTTTCGTATTTTGAGAACGCATCCAATTATTTCAAAACTTCATAGCTTATCGATGAGATTTATATTTTCTTTCATAAATATGAAGAAGTAGAAAGCCAAAGTTTCTCTTAACTAGTATTTGATGCATCAGATTAGTGTATGAGTAATTGTTTGTGCAACGGGACGATCCCACGAAGACTGTAGTCGGACATTATAAACAAAGTCTCACGGAAGCTTTCTGATAATCCACAGATTAACTGTCAACAACAACTGACAGCGGAAACTGTGGACCATTTCTAATCCGAATAAATAACTGTTCAATACCCACAACATAACTTTGACACTGTGTTTTGAATTTTTTTTCAATTCAAATACTGTAAAGAATTTACACACGCCCTAAGAAGCCACTGTATGGCGAAACACGTGTTCCGTTTGAGAATCTGTAAGGTGAATATCTCACAATGAAGTAATTTTTGAATACGTGAGCTTTGAAATATTTGAAAAATACAAAAAAAATTAAAGTTGTTAGCATGTGTTCAAAGCAAAAAAATATACGTTTCTGATTCATTAACAACATAAAGTTTCGAGCCACACTTTTTTCTTCCTTTGAAATACTTTATTTTTATCATAGTCGAAAAATTTTTCATGCAAATATATACATTTTATATAAGTCCAGTTACTGCGCTGGCGGAAGACAAATCATAATTCCACAATCCATGATGAGGCTGTTGTTCTCCTTATATGAGCACACTAAGGAAACTTGATCACCTTGATGATAACTTCTGCCATGATTCTACCTAACGAATCGTAGGAATATAGAAGTAGTATTGAGAACACTGATGGTATCAGTTAAACACAATCAAAACACTTTTACAACTGGGTCCATGATCCAGGAATATCTTATATATGCTTGTACAACCCCCTTCTGTGTCACTAGAGTACCTGTTGAGTACCTGATTACCAGAACCAACCCTGAGCACAAATACCAACCATAAGATTACAAAAATAGCAGTATATTGAACCCATTCGCAATGTAGCAGAATCGTTCAAAAATTTTGGAGTATAAAAATGTTATTTGAGTTGCTCATAGAATGAAAACAATCACATTCAAACATTTCACTACATTACTGAAGTTTTTTCACAACACCAAACCGCTATTTTCACATCTCGACACTTCCAAGAGGAAGAGAAAGCTCAGTAAATTCGTATGCCAAACTAGTTCTTTATAGTAATTTCATTGCTCAGTAACCAACTAGATACGTGCTTTGAGGCTTACGCGGGTATAGAAATGAAAAAAACAGTTTTCTGATTACCTTATCTTGAAATAACAAAATACAATCTTTAAACTTCTTTTCGTATTTTGAGAACGCATCCATTATTTTAAAACTTCATAGCTTATCGATGAGATTTATATTTTCTTTAATAAATATGAAGAAGTAGAAAGCCAAAGTTTCTCTCAACCAGTACTTGATGCATTAGATAAGTGTATGAGTAATTGTTTATGCAACGGGACGATCCCACGAAGACTGTAGTCGGACATTATAAACAAAGTCTCATGGAAGTTTTCTGATAATCCACAGATTAACTGTCAACAACAACTGACAGCGGAAACTGTGGACCATTTCTAATCCGAATAAATAACTGTTCAATACCCACAACATAACTTTGACACTGTGTTTTGAATTTTTTTTAATTCAAATACTGTAAAGAATTTACACACGCCTAAGAAGCCACTGTATGGCGAAACACGTGTTCCGGTTTGAGAATCTGTAAGGTGAATATCTCACAATGAAGTAATTTTTGAATACGTGAGCTTTGAAATATTTGAAAAATACAAAAAATTAAAGTTGTTAGCATGTGTTCAAAGCAAAAAAATATACGTTTCTGATTCATTAACAACATAAAGTTCGAGCCACACTTTTTCTTCCTTTGAAATACTTTATTTTTATCATAGTCGAAAATTTTTCATGCAAATATATACATTTTATATAAGTCCAGTTACTGCGCTGGCGGAAGACAAATCATAATTCCACAATCCATGATGAGGCTGTTGTTCTCCTTATATGAGCACACTAAGGAAACTTGATCACCTTGATGATAACTTCTGCCATGATTCTACCTAACGAATCGTAGGAATATAGAAGTAGTATTGAGAACACTGATGTATCAGTTAAACACAATCAAAACACTTTTACAACTGGGTCCATGATCCAGGAATATCTTATATATGCTTGTACAACCCCCTTCTGTGTCACTAGAGTACCTGTTGAGTACCTGATTACCAGAACCAACCCTGAGCACAAATACCAACCATAAGATTACAAAAATAGCAGTATATTGACCCATTCGCATGCAGCAGAATCGTTCAAAAATTTTGGAGTATAAAAATGTTATTTGAGTTGCTCATAGAATGAAAACAATCACATTCAAACATTTCACTACATTACTGAAGTTTTTTCACAACACCAAACCGCTATTTTCACATCTCGACACTTCCAAGAGGAAGAGGAAGCTCAGTAAATTCGTATGCCAAACTAGTTCTTTATAGTAATTTCATTGCTCAGTAACCAACTAGATACGTGCTTTGAGGCTTACGCGGGTATAGAAATGAAAAAACAGTTTCTGATTACCTTATCTTGAATAACAAAATACAATCTTTAAACTTCTTTTCGTATTTTGAGAACGCATCCAATTATTTTAAAACTTCATAGCTTATCGATGAGATTTATATTTTCTTTAATAAATATGAAGAAGTAGAAAGCCAAAGTTTCTCTCAACCAGTACTTGATGCATTAGATAGTGTATGAGTAATTGTTTATGCAACGGGACGATCCACGAAGACTGTAGTCGGACATTATGAACAAAGTCTCATGGAAGTTTTCTGATAATCGACAGATTAACTGTCAACAACAACTGACAGCGGAAACTGTGGACCATTTCTAATCCGAATAAATAACTGTTCAATACCCACAACATAACTTTGACACTGTGTTTTGAATTTTTTTAATTCAAATACTGTAAAGAATTTACACACGCCCTAAGAAGCCACTGTATGGCGAAACACGTGTTCCGGTTTGAGAATCTGTAAGGTGAATATCTCACAATGAAGTAATTTTTGAATACGTGAGCTTTGAAATATTTGAAAATACAAAAAAATTAAAGTTGTTAGCATGTGTTAAAAGCAAAAAATATACGTTTTCTGATTCATTAACAACATAAAGTTCGAGCCACACTTTTTCTTTCTTTGAAATACTTTATTTTTATCATTGTCGAAAAATTTTTCATGCAAATATATACATTTCATGTAAGTCCAGTTACTGCGCTGGCGGAAGACAAATCAAAATTCCACAATCCATGATGAGGCTGTTGTTCTCCTTATATGAGCACACTAAGGAAACTTGATCACCTTGATGATAACTTCTGCCATGATTCTACCTAACGAATCGTAGGAATATAGAAGTAGTAATAAGAACACTGATGGTATCAGTTAAACACAATCAAAACACTTTTACAACTGGGTCCATGATCCAGGAATATCTTATATATGCTTGTACAACCCCCTTCTGTGTCACTAGAGTACCTGTTGAGTACCTGATTACCAGAACCAACCCTGAGCACAAATACCAACCATAAGATTACAAAAATAGCAGTATATTGAACCCATTCGCATGCAGCAGAATCGTTCAAAAATTTTGGAGTATAAAAATGTTATTTGAGTTGCTCATAGAATGAAAACAATCACATTCAAACATTTCACTACATTACTGAAGTTTTTTCACAACACCAAACCGCTATTTTCACATCTCGACACTTCCAAGAGGAAGAGGAAGCTCAGTAAATTCGTATGCCAACTAGTTCTTTATAGTAATTTCATTGCTCAGTAACCAACTAGATACGTGCTTTGAGGCTTACGCGGGTATAGAAATGAAAAAACAGTTTCTGATTACCTTATCTTGAAATAACAAAAACAATCTTTAAACTTCTTTTCGTATTTTGAGAACGCATCCAATTATTTTAAAACTTCATAGCTTATCGATGAGATTTATATTTTCTTTAATAAATATGAAGAAGTAGAAAGCCAAAGTTTCTCTCAACCAGTACTTGATGCATTAGATAAGTGTATGAGTAATTGTTTATGCAACGGGACGATCCCACGAAGACTGTAGTCGGACATTATAAACAAAGTCTCATGGAAGTTTTCTGATAATCCACAGATTAACTGTCAACAACAACTGACAGCGGAAACTGTGGACCATTTCTAATCCAAATAAATAACTGTTCAATACCCACAACATAACTTTGACACTGTGTTTTGAATTTTTTTTCAATTCAAATACTGTAAAGAATTTACACACGCCCTAAGAAGCCACTGTATGGCGAAACACGTGTTCCGGTTTGAGAATCTGTAAAGTGATATCTCACAATGAAGTGATTTTTGAATACGTGAGCTTTGAAATATTTGAAAAATACAAAAAAATTTAAGTTGTTAGCATGTGTTAAAAGCAAAAAAATATACGTTTCTGATTCATTAACAACATAAAGTTCGAGCCACACTTTTTCTTCTTTGAAATACTTTATTTTTATCATAGTCGAAAAATTTTTCATGCAAATATATACATTTTATATAAGTCCAGTTACTGCGCTGGCGGAAGACAAATCATAATTCCACAATCCATGATGAGGCTGTTGTTCTCCTTATATGAGCACACTAAGGAAACTTGATCACCTTTATGATAACTTCTGCCATGATTCTACTAACGAATCGTAGGAATATAGAAGTAGTATTAAGAACACTGATGGTATCAGTTAAACACAATCAAAACACTTTTACAACTGGGTCCATGATCCAGGAATATCTTATATATGCTTGTACAACCCCCTTCTGTGTCACTAGAGTACCTGTTGAGTACCTGATTACCAGAACCAACCCTGAGCACAAATACCAACCATAAGATTACCAATAGGAGTATATTAACCCATTCGCAATGCAGCAGAATCGTTCGAAAATTTGGAGTATAAAAATGTTATTTGAGTTGCTCATAGAATGAAAACAATCACATTCAAACATTTCACTACATTACTGAAGTTTTTTTCACACACCAAACCGCTATTTTCACACCTCGACACTTTCAAGAGGAAGAGGAAGCTCAGTAAATTAGTATGCCAAACTAGTTCTTTATAGTAATTTCATTGCTCAGTAACCAACTAGATACGTGCTTTGAGGCTTACGCGGGTATAGAAATGAAAAAAACAGTTTCTGATTACCTTATCTTGAAATAACAAAATATATTTTTTCAAATGAGAGCTTAATTCATGGTGATTTTGGCAATAGTTGAAGAAATTTCTTGCATTTCGATTGTGTGAATTTGATAGCTGAAAAAAAGGGAAAAAGTTAGCGATGTGCCGAGTACGGTTTTACTCGAGTCATGACTCGATTCCTGCTTTAGAACTCTCCTACTCGAATACCAATTTATTTTAATTCGAGTACGCTGGACTCGATTCCGGTACTCGAGTTAGGAAGCATCGATTCGTACTCGCTAACTCGATTCTATTTATGCGAGTCCAACTGACTACTCGAGTCTCGTAACTCGAATTTTTTAACTCGCTCGTACGGACATTGCCAACCGTACTATTCAAATCGTGTTTATACATTTTTGGCTCTGGTACGATGTATAGTCGCCAGCACGTTAAGCTATATAAATATGTCAAATTTCTGTAATCGATTTTGAACTTTATAGCGAAATTATAAGGTTGGTTTCCGTTTGAGAAAATTTGATGGGTTACCCACCGTTCGATCGTATATTCCTAATCGTTCCCAAATTATACGATCTTTTCAAACATTAGAATAAAATAAGAAAAAAAATATCCGATTAATTTTATTTGTCGATATAAAAAATCAATAACAATTTACAGTTGTTTTTTTATTGATAATGCACTTATCTAACCATTTTTAAACTTGAACAATCTTTAAACTTCTTTTCGTATTTTGAGAACGCATCCAATTATTTCAAAACTTCATAGCTTATCGATGAGATTTATATTTTCTTTTCATAAATATGAAGAAGTAGAAAGCCAAAGTTTCTCTTAACTAGTATTTGATGCATCAGATTAGTGTATGAGTAATTGTTTGTGCAACGGGACGATCCCACGAAGACTGTAGTTCGACATTATAAACAAAGTCTCACGGAAGCTTTCTGATAATCCACAGATTAACTGTCAACAACAACTGACAGCGGAAACTGTGGACCATTTCTAATCCGAAAATAACTGTTCAATACCCACAACATAACTTTGACACTGTGTTTTGAATTTTTTTCAATTCAAATACTGTAAAGAATTTACACACGCCCTAAGAAGCCACTGTATGGCGAAACACGTGTTCCGGTTTGAGAATCTGTAAGGTGAATATCTCACAATGAAGTAATTTTTGAATACGTGAGCTTTGAAATATTTGAAAAAATACAAAAAATTAAAGTTGTTAGCATGTGTTCAAAAGCAAAAAAAAATACGTTTCTGATTCATTAACAACATAAAAGTTCGAGCCACACTTTTTCTTTCTTTGAAATACTTTATTTTTATCATAGTCGAAAAATTTTTTCATGCAAATATATACATTTTATATAAGTCCAGTTACTGCGCTGGCGGAAGACAAATCATAATTCCACAATCCATGATGAGGCTGTTGTTCTCCTTATATGAGCACACTAAGGAAACTTGATCACCTTGATGATAACTTCTGCCATGATTCTACCTAACGAATCGTAGGAATATAGAAGTAGTATTGAGAACACTGATGGTATCAGTTAAACACAATCAAAACACTTTTACAACTGGGTCCATGATCCAGGAATATCTTATATATGCTTGTACAACCCCCTTCTGTGTCACTAGAGTACTGTTGAGTACCTGATTACCAGAACCAACCCTGAGCACAAATACCAACCATAAGATTACAAAAATAGCAGTATATTGAACCCATTCGCAATGTAGCAGAATCGTTCCAAAAATTTTGGAGTATAAAAATGTTATTTGAGTTGCTCATAGAATGAAAACAATCACATTCAACATTTCACTACATTACTGAAGTTTTTTCACAACACCAAACCGCTATTTCACACATCTCTTAGGACAAGGAAGAGAAAGCTCAGTAAATTCGTATGCCAAACTAGTTCTTTATAGTAATTTCATTGCTCAGTAACCAACTAATACGTGCTTTGAGGCTTACGCGGTATAGAAATGAAAAAAACAGTTTCTGATTACCTTATCTTGAAATAACAAAATACAATCTTTAAACTTCTTTTCGTATTTTGAGAACGCATCCAATTATTTTAAAACTTCATAGCTTATCGATGAGATTTATATTTTCTTTAATAAATATGAAGAAGTAGAAAGCCAAAGTTTCTCTCAACCAGTACTTGATGCATTAGATAAGTGTATGAGTAATTGTTTATGCAACGGGACGATCCCACGAAGACTGTAGTCGGACATTATAAACAAAGTCTCATGGAAGTTTTCTGATAATCCACAGATTAACTGTCAACAACAACTGACAGCGGAAACTGTGGACCATTTCTAATCCGAATAAATAACTGTTCAATACCCACAACATAACTTTGACACTGTGTTTGAATTTTTTTTAATTCAAATACTGTAAAGAATTTACACACGCCCTAAGAAGCCACTGTATGGCGAAACACGTGTTCCGGTTTGAGAATCTGTAAGGTGAATATCTCACAATGAAGTAATTTTTGAATACGTGAGCTTTGAAATATTTGAAAAATACAAAAAAATAAAGTTGTTAGCATGTGTTCAAAGCAAAAAAAATATACGTTTCTGATTCATTAACAACATAAAGTTCGAGCCACACTTTTTCTTTCCTTTGAAATACTTTATTTTTATCATAGTCGAAAATTTTTCATGCAAATATATACATTTTATATAAGTCCAGTTACTGCGCTGGCGGAAGACAATCATAATTCCACATCCATGATGAGGCGTTGTTCTCCTTATATGAGCACACTAAGAAACTTGATCACCTTGATGATAACTTCTGCCATGATTCTACCTAACGAATCGTAGGAATATAGAAGTAGTATTGAGAACACTGATGGTATCAGTTAAACACAATCAAAACACTTTTACAACTGGTCCATGATCCAGGAATATCTTATATATGCTTGTACAACCCCCCTTCTGTGTCACTAGAGTACCTGTTGAGTACCTGATTACCAGAAC
>NW_027412582.1:4963654-5012150 GCF_025532065.1 Leptinotarsa decemlineata
TAACCTAACACCTAACCTAACCTAACATATGTATGATCCTAACCTAACCTATAGTAAGTATTAACCTAACCTAACACCTAACCTAACGTAAGTATGCAGCTAACCTAACGTAACTATTAACCTAACCTAACGAGGGAATACATTCACCATGTTGGTTCAATAATGCATCATCAGTTGGTTTTGGTTTTGGCTGTATTATTCTAACATTTGAATTAATGTTCAGTCCTGGATATCCCAGTCCACCTGATGATGATGGCCTGACTTTATAGTTTCTCTCCAAAACTTCAACTCTCTGTTCCAGTACATCATACTTTTTTATTGTAGTCCCTGTTATGTTTGACATAGCATCAAATTTTTTATTTGTAGACGCTGTTATGTCAGACATTTTTATGTCTACATCACTTGTAAGTTTGTCAAATTTACGAGTGAAAGTTATCCGAGCCTCTGCAATTTTATCGTCAAATGCTTGCCGGGCGTCCCGAGCAATATTGCCTATTGTGGATTGTATTGCAGCTTGTAGGGCTAGAAGTATAACTTCCTTTGCTCCATTAATTTCCCCCTCAAGATATGATACAGTTACACAATCACTCTTGTCAATTGGTTCACTTGTATTTTTCAATATTTTCCTTTGCATGTCATAATGACCATCTTTTGTTAATTTAAAACCATTCCGGAGGACCTCGAATGACATTACCACCCCATTTTCTTTTTCTACCAAACTTATCGATTGTTTTAGACATTGTGCACTTTTCGATGATTCTCTTCAAACTGATATTTCTTTCATTTAATTATGCTATATACTTTGCAGTAATTGGTTAGGAAAATTGAAATAAAACAAATAAAAGTTCTATCATTTTTATATTCATTAAAGTAATACATATACATTAATATCACATTACAGTTTTATTTATGAATACCTACATAAACATCAATATTGGATTTTCCGGTTTTAAAGACATTAAATGATATTTCAGTCATTGATCTCGGCAGACAATAAATTAATCAATTGATCCAATGGACTCTCCTGAGATTGTGATTGTTGAATAATATTTGTTATCCAACGAATGTTATCATTCGGATCGTTTTGATAAAATTCAATATCATTATGACCCCAAGGAAGCGTGTGGGTAGTATTAAAAAAAATGTAATGTATTTTTTATAAAATTATGATTTTCAATTGTTAATAAAAAAATAGAAAACAACAATTTTTTTATTTTGGCAACGGTAATATATTTTTTTGCCTATTAAGGATAACTTTGCCAAAGGAAAAAATGCCAGGATTTTAGTTTAATAATTATAGGGATTTTTATATTAACTTTCAATTCAGAAAAAGTTATTAATCAACAAATGTCAGAGTGACGAATGGCGCGCGGAAGCCAGACTACCCGCTTTTGGCTCTATTTTCAGGGCTCTGTAAAAATTATAAATAATCGAGATACAGTTTCGGGGGTCGGGACTTTTTTACGCAAATTCATTGATCTTTTCAAATCTTTTTTCAAATTTCCAAAATTTTTAAAATATTCCGAGATATTAAGAAAAAACTAAAGCCACATTTTTTTTCACCTAATTGTTTATAACTTTTGTAATTTTTATCGGCGCGTTTTTGGACCTTTCCTCAAACTTTCTAGGAAAAAATACGAATCGAATGACACCTTGGTCGTAATTTTTGGACAGGGCTGAAAAATGTCACCAAAAAGAGCTAAATCGAGTACATGTGAACCAGACTACCAGGTGATTGAGAAAGTGTTTGTTCTCAAAATGCCCTTCACAAAATTGTAGTCATGCAGATTCCCAGCTTTTTCTCTCAGATCATCACGACCACATACATGCCACTGTCCAAAGGATAGCCCTAAAAAAATGGATTTTAGCAATATTGAAGAATAACAAGTGAATGCTTGTCTTCTCAATGTTCGTTGAATATATCCAACATAAAATGTTTTCTAGTTAAGTGATCATAATACAGGGAAATGCTCAGATTCTACCTAACGATTATGAAAGATTTCAGGAATCCATATTTTAGGATTTCTCCACCTGAAAATGAAAAAACTCTTGAGTTCTGTAGGTGTAATTCAATTGAAAATATTTCAAAAAAGGCTTGAAAAGGGCAGCAGAGTAACTTCCGAAATGTTGCTAAGGGGAAGTATTGCAATATTGCAGTTATGTATTGGGGCAAATATACCAATTTGCCATAGACAGATAATATAAACAATTCCAAGCTTTTTCCAGGGAAGAGAAAAGACAGAAAATGGATTTCAAGCATTGATTTCAAGACATTCTTACCTCAAGATTTTTCAAATAATATTTATGAAAGAGTTCAACTCACCTATCAATATCTTTTGGAAACGTAAATGAACTCCTATTAGTCTTTAACCTGCTGCTTCTACAGTTCACTACAGCACAAACATGACCCCTTTTTCCATTGTAATAATAATGAAACACTCACGAAATGAAGCAAAACACAATTTAATACCAAAATCAAACTTGACAGGTCCACCGCTTTTCAACATGGCCGACATAGCGACGCGAAGTTTATGATCGTACTTTTTCCGCCCAAGGGCTGATTGTTAGGTATGCTGTGGCTATTTTCCTAAGATTTTTCCTCACCTGGCGGAAACAGAAATTCAGTCTAGCAAACACAAATTTCGGGTATTCGAATACTCTAGAATCGAGTGATTTACAGTGTTCGATTTGGATGACTGCTTGACAATAGAGAAATGAAATGTTTTTTATACTAAGTAGTGGTGGGGAAAGTCCCTTCAGTACCCCTTTGCCAGTGATGAACTATATAACAGTAAAAGCGGATATAATATATGAAAAAAACTTCGTAAACTAAAGTATTGAGAAATACTAAGTGCGAGTTATTTGGGCTGCTCAAAGTTTAATAAATTTTTGCAACAATGAAACAGACTGAAATCAGAATTGTATTTTCCAAATAAATAAATTTTTTGCAAAGATACAATTTTTGAGATGTTGAAGTTGAATCGCGAGTTTTAAAACTGAAATCGAATTGCGATGAAGGAATGATGAAACGAGAAAAACTTGATTTTTGAGTATTTGAACGTGAATATACAAAAATTTATTGAACTGTATGAAATTGTTGAAGAGATTTGTGAAATTTGCGTGGATGAGAGAAAAAAAGGTTTAAAAATTATTTCATCTTGTGATTACTAATTAAATCGTCAAAATGAAAGAATAGGTTGCAAAATTAATTAACTGAAGCCTGCCTGGTAGCGTTCGGTGAATCGAACACGACGACCTGAGCGCGTCCTGCAGGCAGGTGGTGATGATGGTTCCTGTTGTAACGGAGCTTGATCATCTCCTGGAGTAGTAGGAATAAAGGTGTCGTCACCATCCAGATTATCTTCGGGTGCAGCGATGTCCTCGGGGATGATGTATGCTGGTTTGAGACGGTCGATGGACACTGGAACGTTTCTGCCTCGCATTGCAAGAGTGAAGTGTTTCTCGGCTCGGGAAACAACTTCGTAGGGCAGCTGAAGCGGTCCTCCTGAAGCGTCGTGCCTGACGAAGACGTGGCTGGCGGTAGCGAGGTCTTTGAAGACAAAGAGCTTTCGCTTGCCGTGCCTGGTGCCGCTGACCGGCCTGATCGCCTGGAAGTGCTGGCGTAGCTCACGTATGAAGTTGGCAGAGTCGTCTATGTCCCTGGTGGAGGTTGATGCTAGGAACTCACCAGGAAGTCGGAGTGGTTCTCCGTACACCATTTCTGCAGCATCGGCGGTGTCGTTCCAAGCAATTAGCTTCTTCCCCTTGATGTTGTTCTTGAGGAGGTCGTTGAGTGGGGCCTTGGTCCTAGCAGAACTACTCAAAACTACGTCTGTAAAAGTTAATCATACCTAGGAACTGTCGGAGGTCTTTTGCTGTTACGGGCCGTGGATACTCCTGGGTTGCGGAGACCTTCTCAGGAAGGGGTTGCGTGCCTTTGCCAGACACAAGGTATCCAAGGAATTTGACTTCTGGCTCTCCAAAACAGCATTTGGGTGTGTTGATGCATCCTGTCCACGTAGTTTCTCATCGATGAATCGCTGGAAGGTCTGTGCTGCGTTGCGGAGACCGAAGCTCATCGCTGGGAACTCGAACATCCCGAATGGCGTAGTGATGGTTGTTTTCGGGATATCCTCTGGAGCTACAGGGATCGATGATAGGCGCGGACTAGCGCACGATAGTCGCCACAGGGACGCCATTCGTCACCTTTCTTGTGCACCATGTGGTAAGGGGAAGCCCAGCTACTCTCAGAAGGACGGCAGATGCCCAGTCGCAGCATGGACTCGAACTCCTTCTTGGCGGCGTTGAGTCGGTCTCGGGAAAGGCGTCGCGGTTTGACGGCGACGGGCTGACTTGGTGTCGTGTGGATATGGTGCACCGTTTTGTGCTTCACGTTATCCGTAATTTTGCACGCACCATCGGGACGAGTGATTGCCAGGAACTGCTGAAGCAGCTAGTTATATCGTGAACCGCCAGCGATTGTTTTGATACCCGCGACCGTCGAGCACTGTGACTCCTGTCCCGCGACGTTCAAACTCGTAGTGCGGTCGAGTAAGCGTCCATTGCGTAAGTCAACGAGTAGGTCGAAATGGGACAGGAAATCCACATCGATAATCGCCTGCGCCACATCCGCGATCAGAAAGTTCACGTGAAATCGCGGCGGAGACCCAGGTTGATAGTTATCGGGATTAGGCCGTACGTGGCGATAGTTGTGCCGTTAGCCGCTGATAGCTCGAACCTGGTTTTCATTCGACGGCCACGAACAAGTTTATGCGGAAACGCGCACAAATCGGCACCTGTGTCTATTAAAAAAATCTCAGTTGTCTTTTCACCCTACTATCATGCGCCCTTTCCCCCCAGACTTGTACCCCGTACAATGCCGCAGGTTTGGCCACCCTTTCATATATCATCCTTACACATTATCTCTTTAATCCAACATTTTTTCCGGTCCACCTCCTCGATTTCCCTGCCAGTTCACTCAGACTATGTCTCGTACCTCTCTTGTTTTCCTTTATTCTACTCACCATTCTCTCTACTGCCATTACGGTATCCATTCCCCCTCTGAACCCAAATTGATTCGGGGAGAATTTCAACTTTCTTTCACATCATACTTGAATCCTACCGTTAAGAAGCCTGTCCAACATCCGTTCCATGCCAGTCAGTAGGCTGATTGGCCTGGGATTTCCGCCCTTCTTCGGTATCCATACAACCTTTGTTCGCTTCCACGTTCCGGGAAAATGCCCTCTCCCCAGACAGGCGCTGAATAGTTCCACCATGCACTCTCCCTTCCATTTCATCACCTTACGAATAATTTCGTTCGGGACCCCATCCATTCCTGTTGACTTCCCATCAAGCAGCTACCCAGCCACAGCTATCAGCTCCCCGATAGTAAATCCAGGCTGATTTTCTCCCCATTCTTCAAGACTGAGTATACGCCCTAAAGACCATTTACACGGAGGTTGTAGATCGTTCTTAATCAGGACCAAGGTGCCTTCGTGAAGTGGGGTGGGTAATTTCTTCCATTTATATTGAGGATGCAATTGCGATATATATTCCTTTTTGAAACGAATCCAAAACTGCTGGTACATTTGCGTTAATATATCCAAACGAGATAGTCTTCCTGTTGAAGTTGTGGTTAAGTCAGCATCGGGAATGGAGAAAATAGGACGACCAATAAGAAAATGTGATGGAGTGATAGAAAGTAAATCATTGGGATCGGAAGAGTTTGCAAATAAAGGTCTTGAATTCAAGATACCCTCGACTTGAATTAATAGTGAATTGAACTCCTCATAAATAAGGTTTTTGTTAAGCATACATCGCTTTAAATGATGTTTCATACTCTTCACGGCTGCTTCCCATAGGCGACCAAAGTTAGGCGTATATGGAGGTATGAAATGCCATCTGATATTATTTTGATTTCCATAATCAATTAAAGAATTAATATTACCTTTAAGAAAGAAACCCATTTCTTTAAGTTCGTTTCGAGCACCAATGAAGGTGGTTCCATTGTCTGAGTAAATATCATTGGGTATTCCCCTTCGTGATGTGAAACGTTTAAGACAAGATAAAAAACATTCTGTTTTTAAATTGGAGACTAGTTCTAAATGAACTGCGTTAGTGCAGAAGCACACAAAAACACAAACATAACATTTCAATATTTTGGATCCACGTCCTAGTTTATCTTTTGAGGAAAATGGTCCTGCAAAATCTAGACCAGTACACTGAAAAGGCAAGGACGGTTTCACACGAGTTTCTGGTAAACTTGCCATTGGACACTCAGCAAATTTTGGATTAAATTTGAAACAAGTTATACAATTTTTAACTGTTTTCTTTGCTAAGTTTCTACCCTTTAACGGCCAGTAAAATTGTCGAACTGAAGATAGAAGTAGCTGAGGCCCAGGATGTAATAAAATTTTGTGTTTGTGTTCAAAGATTAATTCAGTTAAAGAATGGCTGGATGATAGCAAGATGGGATGTTTTGAATTTGTATCTAATGAACTTAAACGAAGTCTTCCACCTACTCTGAGTAAATTGTTTTCGTCAAGAAAGGGTGATAAACTACTGAGTTTATGTTTAGGTGGGAAGCCCTTATTTGTTTTTAAATAAGATATTTCTTTATGGAATGATTCTAATTGAGATAATTTCAATAATTGAAGAAATGCATAATTGATTTCTGAAAGAGTCAGTATTCCATACGTTCTATTTGAAGGTAATTTTCGAGAATTGGACATAAATCTAAGACAATATGCTGTAACGTTTTTCAATGTTTTAAGATCTGAAAATGTAAAAAATAGATCAAATGGTTCTTTGTTTGTATTAATTAGCACAGTTTGTATTTTCTTCAATTCTGGAAGTTTAATGTCTATAATATAATCCTGCGGATTATCATTAATTGAATTGTATAGAAGATCAGGTCCGTTCCACCACAGAAAGCATTTATTCAGGTTTTCAGGAAGAACTCCTTTCGATGCCAAATCTGCAGGGTTTTCTTTTGTATTTATGTAATGCCATTCATCAATATTGGTTAAATTCTGTAATTTGGACACACGGTTGGCTACAAATTGTTGTAGCAGATTAGGATCTTTCCGGATCCAACACAATACTATTTGTGAATCAGTCCAATAAAAAATAGGTACTTTTATTGATATAGCTTTGACCACTTGTTCTGCTAGCTGGGCTCCCAGTAAGGCAGCGCATAATTCTAATCTTGGAATTGTGAGGGGTTTCAAAGGTGAAACTTTGCTTTTAGAACAAACTAAACGAGAAACGTAATTTCCGGCTGAATTTTTGCTTCGAAAATAAATGCAACTCGCATAAGCTTGTTGAGATGCATCACAAAAACAGTGAATGTCAATTATCGATTGGTTGTCACTTAAAGAACATCGAGGAATCTTCAAATTGTTAAGCTCATTTAGTTGATTGTAAAATTTGGACCATTGGAGAAATATATTTGGAGGAACATTTTCATCCCACTACTGTTTGAGAGCCCAAAGGTTCTGAATTATAATTTTTGCAATAAAGATTACTGGAGCAAGAAGTCCTAACGGATCATAAATTTGGGCTATAATGGATAGTATTTATCTTTTTGTAATGGAACTAGTTAAATGGATAGGGCAAATTTTGTAAGTCAGATTGTCTCTTTTATTATCAAGTTGAATGCCTAATGTTTTGCAACTTTCATAATCGCCGACAGTTAAAATTTCATTGGGTATGTCAATGCAAGGAATATTTTTTAAAATGTGTACGTCATTTGCACTCCATTTTCTGAGAATAAAATTTGCGGATCTACAAATAGAAGATATGTCTTTGCATCTACCTTGCAACTCTTCTAAATCATTGGACCCGGTTAACAGGTCATCTACATAGAAATCGGACAGAATTGTTTTTGAAGCTATAGGATAGTTAGTTTGATTTTGTATAGCTAGTTGATTAAGGCATTTGATGGCTAAATATGGTGCGCTCGTGGTACCATAAGTGACTGTATTGAGTTGGTAAGTAGTAAGTGCTTCATTGGGGGTATCTCTCCAGAGAATTAGCTGAAGTGGTCTATGGTCCGGATGAACCCAAATTTGCCTATACAGACGGCATCTCCTCCGCTCTATCATTGTTGTGGAGTCGATAGGCTCGGTCTCATGTATTTTCATCCTGGATCCGCTTCACTCTCTCCCTCAACCAATTGATTCTTGCTCTCCCTATCGCTCTCTTATACCTACCTATTCCTTTCCCTCCTGTGCTCTTCCATCCATCGCCTCCTCTCCTCTCCTCCACTCGCATTTTGTGTCTCCCCCCTTATTCTCCTTACACGCCTTCGTAGGCTTTCAAGCTCTACGCTCCACCATTCTCTCTCCGTATTCATAACATTTTCGCTCCTAGGTATAAATTTCATGCATGCTTTCTTGATTCTTTCCTGAAGCTGCAGAGCTTCTCTGTCGATGTCCTCTTTCGTTTCTAACCTCCCGAGCTGGTATCCGAGCATCATCTGTTCGACTCCAGCCCAGTCGGTTCCTCTAACATTCGCTACTAATGCTCTCCTCATCTTAGGTAACCCCCAGAAGGAAAACTCAATCATCCTATGATCACTCATAGTTTCCTCCACGCACACTCTTCATTCATTTACCTGCACACTCTCACTGATGGTTAAATCAACCCAACTTTCACCCCTGTTACTGGAGAAAGTGGCCGGGCTTTCACAGTCATTCACTATCAAGTACCCCTTCTCCATCACCCATTCTAGCACATCTCCCCTCTCATCCGTGGTGTTTCCACCCCATGCTACATTCTTCGCATTCACGTCTCCAACCAGAATCTTTTTCCCCTCCCATTCATCGAATATTCTCCTTATTGCATCCATTCTCACATTCCTCTTTCCACCTGGCTCGCCATACACATTCATAATCCTAATGTTACACCTCTCATTTCTTACAACTATGCCAATGCTTCTAGCATTCCTGAGGGCGAGACTATCGACGGTGGATCGGACCCAGGTTCGTACCTTAGTGCCCTC
This sequence comes from Leptinotarsa decemlineata, assembly GCF_025532065.1. NCBI lineage: Eukaryota > Metazoa > Arthropoda > Insecta > Coleoptera > Chrysomelidae > Leptinotarsa > Leptinotarsa decemlineata. The sequence continues at coordinate 4,972,659 of NW_027412582.1, forward strand.
CCCATCATCGTATTCAACCCACCCTTCCCATGTCGGATCTCTAACCCAGGATTCCTGAATACACACCACTGCAGCGTCACGCTCCTCGGCGGTCTTCCGCAGTAGTGTGGTAGCATCCCTCCCTTTTCCCACATTAATTTGCAGTACCCTGAACGTAGTTGGTACGCCTTCTCTGCATCTCCACCCTCCTCACATATACTGGGCACTTCGGATCTAGTGCCGAGTGCTTCCTTTCACTCGCTATCACTCCGACTCTTTTGCAGTTTACGCAACTGAGTCCTCTATCACCCCTACACTCTCGCCCTTCGTGCTGTCCTGCGCACTTGTTACATGCAGGTCCATGCCTTGGTAGTGTGCCCAAAGTGGCAACACTTAAAGCACACCGCAACACTGTTGTGCTCTTCCACATAGATTTCTGCCAAGTCCAGGCTCAGCACTCCCAAGGACATCATTTTCCGGAAGAGCTTAGCGTTCAGTTCTAGAATCACGTTCTCTCTCCATTCATTCCTACAATTTCTCCGCTTCCTCACCACCATACTCTCTAGATCAGCTTCTGTTAGGTCATCACCCAACTCTGGGTTCTGACCCAACAGAAGTCTGATCAGCTCCTCGTCCCCATATCCCTTTTCAACTCTCGTGAGTAGGACATGTGGATTTGGCCTCTGACCATCCTTTACCTTGATCCTACTTTCATCCCGGAGTATGTCCCTGATCCTTTTCCTACCTTCCTCCGTTTTTCCTTCAATTACCACCACCCCCGTCCGATTTCGGGTGACAGCCTACACATATGACAGGCACCCCTCCTGTCTAAATTTCTCGCTCACAATTCGTGCGGTCGGTATAGTTTCCTACTCGTTTGCCTTCATTACTACAATCTCTTCATCCAGAGGGGGTGGTGTTTTCCACCCTGTCCTCTCCTGCTTCGGTCTCTCCAACGCCATTGGCTAAGTTTTCTTTCCTCTATTTTTCCTTCTCCGTTTCTTTTTATTCTCCACCTCTCTGTATCCGGCATCTGTTTCCTCTCCTGCTGCCTCCATATCAGCATTAGTTTCCATCTCAGTAGTGGTTACCAATTCCGAAAGTCTCGTTTCTTCCACCCGTTGCCGTGACTTTCCGGTACTCATTTTATCCCTCGTGTCCTTCCTAGACTCCTGTTTCTTACCTGTGCCATTGATCTGCCTGTTAATATTTCCTGTCATATTTTTCATGATACGCCATTCTTCACTCATACCATTCATCCACCCTACTAATCCTTCCAGCCTGATAATCAAGGCTGTCACACTATCCTTCTCTTTCTCCATCATTCTTACTTTCCTATCAAGCTCCTTAATCCTTCCCTCAAGCAAACCTTCTTTCGTTTCCAATGTTTTAAGCTTGTTACCAAGCTTTCCGCTTACCCTAAAAATTTGCTGCAAGCTGCCGCTTACAGCATTTTGCTCTTCTCTATTAAATTGTACCTTACCCCAGAGAATCTGGTCGTGGCCTTCTGAATAGTCCCGATCATATCTCCGATCATGGCTGTCCACAAATCTGCGTCCGACTGTGAATTGCCTCCCCATTTAGACATACTCATAAATGATTTTTCTTGTGTCCCTTCTTCTTCATTTCCTGGTTCCTCATCACTCTCCCTAAACGTCCTGTTCAGCTCCTCTCTTAACTGTTCGATCGTCTCGTTTGATTTATTCAATATATCTTTCACCGCACCCTCCGTGTTTGACTTAGCTTCTTGAAATACATTTTCAATCAGGTTTTTCCACTTCTCCGGCGGTGTCCTCTTGGTTTAAATATATTGTGGTAAAGATTTAAGTCACATATTTTACATTTCAAATAGTTTACCAAATTCGTATTATATTCAATTGTCTTTTCCACAATTCTACGTATAGAAACGTTGCAGGTTCATTAAACTCACCTCTACCTAATTATGTATTACTGCAACATTTCAGTACATTGAACTGTTTGGAGTTCAAATATATAACAATTAGATAATAAGTGATGAGCAACCAATTCTGTATAACCCCGATTCTGATGAATCATTAGTGTGCATATACTCTTCGATGTAAGATGTTAACTTTGATACGAATAAAAACGAAACTCTTGGTAATGACTGGCTTCAATTAAACTACCTGGAAAACCCAACATTTCATGGCGATCCTGCCAGTCCAGTCCAACCAGTGTGAAGAGAAAAAACCAAATAGTTAAAAATGTGTGGATCAAAAGTTACAAACGAAGAAAGACTGCAGATACAAGCTACTGGCACGGGATCAAATAATGCAAATCAATCCAGTTCCACCGAATTTACACACACCGACGGAATGATAATTCCAATTTTAATATTCATCGCAATTGTTATTATTTATTTTATATGGAGGAAAATGCGAGATGGTATGAAAAAATCAATGGAACGACAAATCGCGTTAAGCGAACTTCGAAGGCCTCGAGAAGGTATTAATTCCAACTGAAAAGGAGAATATTAGAATACGCTAGTATCCAGGGCTCATGAGCAGCAAAGATATTCTGAAGGAGTTCACAGGAGCTGAAGAACAATTGATGAAATTTGAAGAAAATCTTCGCAAAGATTCTTACGAAAAACGAAGTGAAGCAGCTACGCAGAGACGGTATCAGAGGTTAGAAAATATTATTTCACTTATTAATGAATTAGTTCATAAGTTTAATAATAGCGGGCCAACTAAGGATGAAATTGCTCAAGTAGAATTATATTTACATAGATTAGAAAAAGTATCTACTAGAGTAAAAAATATTTTGGATGATAGGATCAGTTCAGTTAGGAAAATAGATATTAGCACTAATATAGATACAGTTTTGATTACAGAGATAATCATGAGTGGAGACAAATTTGATTTCAAAACAGTAGCTAACTTACTGCCAAAATTAAATGGTACAACTGAAGGCGTGTATCAGTTAATAGAGGGAATTGAATTATATGAACCTACGTTAGACACGTTAGGCAAACAATCTTTAATAAATTATGTTCTTAAAGCTTGCATATCTCACAGAGATAAAATCCGAATGAAAAACAATTATACCACCGGCGCAAATTTATTAAAAGATTTAAAAACTAACTTTTTGCCAAAGCAATCAGCTCCAACACTTTCGGCTAAATTACAAAATATAAAACAAGGTAACTCAAGTATCGATGAATATGGAAGATCAATATAAACACTAATGTCAGATCTTACTTTAGCTCAGGCAGGTGACAACACAGATTCTATTGAAATTTTCAGGAAAGAGAATGAAAAACTAGCAATTGACGTTTTCGCAAAAGGTATACAAAATACAGAACTTAGAACTATTATAAAAGCTCGGAATTACAACACACTGACACGCAATTAATGAAGCAAAAGACGAATTCACACAAGACAACCATCAACCACCGACTATGTTTCACATTCGAAATAAACAAAATCATCATTTCAAAAATTTTAACAATAGATATAGAGGACAAAACGGGAACAGGTATCAAAACAGTTCGAACAGACATAACAATACAAGGTACATCCCAAACAACAATTTTCGAGGGAGATTCAATAGTGTTAACAGACAAAACAACCCTATGAATAGAAATCGTTTCTCTCAAAACTCACCAAATTATCGTCCCCAACAAAATCAAAATATTAGAAGAGACAACAGAAGACAAAATATGTTTTTAGTAAATAGTGTAGAAAACGAGGAATCAAATCAAAACAGCTCACAAGAGCAAACATTTTTTTGAGGCCAATAGTCTGAAAAATTATGCTAACTTTGATATACACGATTTAAACTATGTCAGATTCAATTACAATAATCAGGAAATTCATTTACTTCTCGACTCAGGTGCATCGATTAGCACACTTTTCCACAAACATGTAAACAGATACTTGTCTACAATATATTATTCAGACACAATAAAAATCGACGGAATTTCAGGGTCAACAAATACGCTAGGGTCATTATACTTACCTTTATAAGCCGGCAAAAATGAGTTCACACATAAATTCTTTATAATAGAATCATTTGACAATAACATACAAGGGATTTTAGGTGCAGATTTTTTCAAAAAATACTCAGCAATCATAGATTATGAAAATTTTGAGTTTTCTTTCACAGTTTATGGGAATAAATTTACAATTCCAATAGAGTCCAACTTCAATAAAAATACTAGTATTCCCCCGCGCTGTGAAATAATCAAGTACTTCAAGATAAACAAAAATTTTGAATGCATAGTATTTCCACAAGAAATAGCCAGTGGTGTCTTTGTTGCCGGATCTATTTCAAAACCGGTAGACGGAAATGAAATTCCAGTAAAAAGTCTGAACACGCGAGAAGAACCAGTAGAAATTAAGAATTTTTCACCGAAAATTGCTGACGCCAAATTGTTCGAAATTATTTCTTACAACGACATGAATGTTTCATCCGTTCAACGAGTCGAAGAAGTCTTAAAATCAATTTGTAAAGACGGACTAAATGGAGAGGAAAAACGAGCACTCGACCATATCTGTGCAAAATTCGCGGACGTTTTCCATTTGCCCAATGATATACTTTCAGTAACTAACATTTATAAACATTCAATTAAACTCAACGAAAACACAAGCCCCGTGTACACAAAACCATACAGACTACCTCAATCACAAAAACTGGAAATTGAGAAACAGATTGAAAAAATGTTAAACGATAAAATAATAGAACCTGCTAGATCTCCATGGTCGTCACCACTACTAATAGTACCCAAAAAATCGGACGAAAATGGGGAACGCAAGTGGAGAGTTGTTATTGACTATAGATTACTAAATAAATGTTTGAAAGACGAAAAATTTCCTATTGCTAATATTAATGAGATTTTAGATTCACTTTCCGGTGCAATTTATTTTTCCCATCTTGACTTAGCACAAGGATATTACCAAATTGAACTCGACCCAGCTTCTAGAGAGTATACAGCTTTCACCACGAATACAGGGCAATATCAAATGACCAGATTGCCAATGGGTGCGAAAGTAAGTCCCAGTGTATTCTCAAGGGCTTTAACTATGGCTATGACAGGTTTAAATTTTGAATGTTGTTTTGTTTACTTAGACGATATTATTATTCTGGGAAATAGTTTAATGGATCACAACAAAAATTTAACGAAAGTTTTACACAGGTTGCGAAAGGTAAATTTAAAACTCAACCCAAGTAAATGTCAATTTTTCAGAAAAGAAATCATTTATTTAGGTCATAAAATTTCAGCGTCAGGAGTATCTCCCGACCCGTCAAAAATTCTGGCATTACAACAATATCCAGTATCCAAAGACGCACAGGAAACGAAACGATTTGTAGCTTTTGCTAATTATTACAGGTCGTTTATTCCAAATTTTGCTCATATAACATCACCTCTGAACAAACTTTCTAGAAAAGGTGAAAAATTTATCTGGACTGATGAATGTCAAGAAGCATTTGAAAATTTGAAATCAAGATTAACATCACCTCCAGTTTTACAATACCCAGATTTTTCAGCTGAAAACACTTTCATACTGAAAACTGATGCCTCAAAAATAGCAATTTCAGGAGTACTCTGTAACGGAGACAATAAACCAATTGCATATGCCAGTAGAACATTAAATAAAGCAGAAAGAAATTATAGCATTATTGAACTAGAGCTTTTAGCTATAGTTTGGTCAGTGAAACATTACAGACCATATTTGTATGGAAGAAAATTTGTAATACAGACCGATCATAGGCCTCTTATATTTTTGTACGGCTCAAATCAACCGTCTAGTAGACTGACGAAATTTCGACTTGTTTTAGATGAATATGACTATGTAGTACAGTACGTTAAGGGCAATTCAAACGTTGCAGACGCTCTTTCTCGAGTAGAAATACCATCTGACAACTTGAAAGAAATGTCCAGAAAAATTGATGCCTCTGTGAATGTTATAACACGTTCACGAACAAAAAGATTGCTGGATAACCCGACTGTAAACGATGAAACTAGGACTGATCACTCCGGAATTGTCGAAGTTTATAACGTAACTGAATTGAAAATATTGAGCTCACAACAATTCAATGCACTACGGAAGTCAGAAAAACAATTTAAGTTCATGAACGATTATTTAATTTATGACGCAAGCTTGCAGATTATATATTTAAATAAGACAGATTCTTGCTCAGCATTATATCTTCGAGAGATGTTGAAAGACTGTCAAAAGTTGTCCGGACAAGAAAATATTCCAGAAATATTAATCGATAAAAATAACAATTTATCTGCAGATATAATTAAATATATTTCAAAAATCTTCAAGAAGTCGAAAACAAAAATTACATTCATAAACAACTGCCAAATCATTAACGATTCAGCAACTAGACAATTAATTTTAAATGATTTTCACATTCTACATACAGGAGGTCACGCAGGTATCAATAGAATGTATAACAACATCAAAAGGTATTACAATTGGAAGGGACTGTACAATGACGTAGAAAAATTTGTAAAAATTTGCGATGACTGCCAAAGATACAAACACTCTAAACCATTTATAGAACCCCTGAATATAACAACAACAGCATCATACGCGTTTGAGAAAATATCCTTAGATTTAGTAGGACCTATCGAACAAGACATTGAAAACAATAAATATATTTTGACATTACAATGCGACTTGTCAAAATTTGTGGAGGCATTTGCACTACCAAATAAAGAAGCAGTAACCGTAGCGAAATCATTCGTTAATAATTTTGTTTTACGATACGGAATTCCGAAACAAATTCTTTCGGACCAGGGTACCGAATTCATAAATTCAGTATTCGCCGAAATGTGTAAATTACTTGATATAAAACAACTCAATTCGTGTGCATATCACCCACAGACAATAGGATCCTTAGAAAATTCACACAAACATCTAGGCGCGTACCTAAGAATGCAGACATCTAAATTTAAGTGTGCATGGAGCACTTGGCTTCCTTTTTGGTGTTTTCCATACAATACAACGGTTCATACAGAAACAAAATATTCTCCTTACGAGCTAGTTTTTGGGCATTTACCGAAACTTCCCACTAATATTGGTGAAAATATTGATCCTCTGTATACTTTTGATAACTATCCTCTAGAACTGAAACACCGTCTTCAGCGAGCATGTGCCGATGCAAAAAAAATAATTTGTTAAAATGTAAAACAAATAGAAAAGAGAGATATGATGAGTACTGTAATCCTAGTAATGAGTTTAGAGTAGGAGATTTAATTTTAGTGAAAAATAATGTTACTAATAAAATGCTAGAACTTTTTAAGGGTCCTTATTCAGTAATAAGAGACGAACAACCGAATATAGTGATTAAAGTGGACAATAAAGAAGTGACAGTGCATAAAAACAGAGTGAAACCGTATTACAACTGAGTGATAGTATAATTAGATTAGATACTGTAATTAGATTTAGTTTTAGTGATTAGAAGAAAAAGAAAAATTTTTTTTTAAAAAACTTTTCTTTTTATTTTGCCAAGGGAGGTGTGATAAAGATTTAAGTCACATATTTTACATTTCAAATAGTTTACCAAATTCGTATTATATTCAATTGTCTTTTCCACAATTCTACGTATAGAAACGTTGCAGGTTCATTAAACTCACCTCGACCTAATTATGTATTACTGCAACATTTCAGTACATTGAACTGTTTGGAGTTCAAATATATAACAATTAGATAATAAGTGATGAGCAACCAATTCTGTATAACCCCGATTCTGATGAATCATTAGTGTGCATATACTCTTCGATGTAAGATGTTAACTTTGATACGAATAAAAACGAAACTCTTAATTAAACTACCTGGAAAACCCAACATTTCAATATCAAGATCTGAATCTTTGTCTCCAAAACCTTTCCTTTTCTTATAATCCATCCTGTACTACTGTAGTGGTTTTCATCCAACTAATTTTCAGGATTTCTCAAATTCCACTTATATTATATTACTACAAGTCCTGACATTCAATAAATTGGCGAAGGTGTACCTTCGCCAATTTGGTATACAAATATTTCGTTGGTCCAAAAACATTATCTCGTTTTTTGTTCTAACACTGATAAGATTTATTTATCGATGAAAAACAAAGCCGCTTTTTACTTCCTTGAATGCATGTATTCCAAACAAATGCGAGAACTTCGTTTTTTATGTGTCTATTCCACTGTGTTTATGAGAAATCAATTTCAAATACCTTACTTATGTGTCCTTTTTCACTATTCACATTCATGTTCACTGAACGGTAGAAAAACACTTTCAACTGCAATTTAAATCTGTCAATTCCCTCACACACATCCGTCCTCGTCAAGAGCTGAGAACAAAGTGTTCGCGGTGGGGCAGCTGTCACTTCTCGCCATTAGCGTTTCTTGTGTCCGTAGCGCTCGCGACGAATGAACATGGTTGCTGACACTTGTGCGCATTTTCTCCGAATATGTGGTGGTAGTAGAACTAACCGCCAAACCGGTTAGCTGATTGCGAGCGCGAACTTTTCCCTGAGTTTGAGCGGTCGCGCGGTTGTCGGCAGTTTCGCGGTTGTCTCACTTCAGCCCAAAGTGTGTCGATCTCGCGTTTCTGTTCGTCATTTTGCGCTGATAACCGCGAACAACTTTCACACTTTCGTGATTAGGTAGCACCTGACACCGCGGAGACTTGTCTTTGTTGGGGCGCAACAGCCCCCAGTGCATCCATGACGCTAATTATATTTCTCGTTCACACAAAAGGGTTTTTAAAAACTTTTTATTTGAACAGAGTAACAACTAATAACTATGAAATATAAGTACTGGCTATTACAAATCAATTGAACCTATTTATATATAAATTATTGCCGACTTTGCAGATATCAGCAAAATAATTGATGTCGTCTTCGGGTCATCGAACAATATCCTGCTGATGTAAGAGGTTATCGAACTGTAACTTCTCCATCCCCTGGGGAAGTCTTGTAAGGGACGAACAAGACTGAAGATGATGCTTCGTCTTCGGGAACTGGTGGATCATCATTGGATGGTTCTTCCCTCGTTTGCCTTTTCAATCTGTAAATTACATATAGAATGAAGATGGTGATTGAAATGTAAATGGGAGTCATCCAGAAATGGCTATTATCAGATTGTCTGGTTTCTTCTGGGATGAGTTGTAACCTCTCTTCTTCTAGGGTCAGATGTTGTGGTTTATACAGGGGAATCTTATCTAATTTCAATGGTTTGAATTTCAGCGAGGAATTGATGTGAGCTGTCTTGATATTTGGTAAAGTGAGGGGTTCGTCTAATATGACACTTTTGGAGTTTATGAAGGCTTCGTTGTTGGTTTTGAATTCACAACCTGGTGGAAGTTTTATCAGATGCACTCCTTCCAGAAGTATAACTTTCGTACTGGAACAATGTGTAGATATCTTCGTGGATGGATTGAAGATCGAAGTAGTGGATGAAGTCGTGGGTACTAGTCTTGATCTTTGCTTGTCCCATCTTGAGGGGAGGTAGTCCCGGATTTGTCTTGAGGTTCTGGATTTCGATCTCCTGTCCTCCCGTCAGATGAAGGATGTAAAGGGACGAAGAATTCAGTTATCTTATTAGGCAAATGTCTTATATTTTTTCTTATGGACGTTTGCATTTTCTGTCTCGACAGTTACTGTTTGGTCTTTTTGGATGGATTTTGGGAAGAAGGGTGGTAGCAGTTTGTTTCATTTCACTGTTTTTCTTGTGTACACTTTGGTGCAGGGTTTGTAGGTAATAGGAGTTTCTCTTTTCTTGTTTCTCTTCTCTATGATATTTGTTTTCTGTTTCTGTAAATCCTCGTTGATTTTCCTATATATTTCCTTCGTTTTTTCCCTGTGTTGTTGGACGTAGTTGTTAATCAAGGCTCGTCTTATGTCGATATCGAATGGGTCTTGACTATTGAGATGTCCGTTCAGAATATCCATAGGTTTCTGTCTTGTTGCTGAATGGATAGAGTTGTTATATCCTAGGATGGCATAGAGCATCTGTTCTTTGATATCTCTTTTCTTATGCGTATCTCTCAATATTCTCAAGTGCTCGATCAATGTGGAATGGAATCTTTCCACTATCCCGTTTGACTGAGGGTTTTCTGGAGTGGTATAGTGAATGTTGACTTTATGTGTATCACCAAATTCTTGGATCAGTCCATTTTTGAATTCCGTTCCATATCAGTGACGATCATATGTGGTATTCCATGATGGTTGATGAATACTAAGAGAGCATTGATAGTGTTGATAGCATTACATCCCTCTATTGGATACGCCTGGCCATATTTTGAAAATGCATCCACAATCGTTAGGAATTTTTGTCCACCAGCCTGAAAGGTATCCATGTGTATTATTTCAAGAGGCTTCGTTGGGGTAGGTGTCAGCATGAACTTTGGCTTCTCTGGTCTTCGTTCATACTTGTTGATTTGACAAGTTTCGCATAAGTTGATAGCTTCTTCGATATCCTTTTTTATATTGGGCCAATAATACAATCTTTTGATCCGAGTTTCCGTTTCAGTGATTCCTCTATGTCTGTTTTTCCTTCATGATGCTGCTTGATTATTTCTTTTTGTCTAGCTGAGCAACTGACATCTTCCAAAAGGCGGTTGCATTTTATGAGATCGAAAGAGGAATTCTTGAATGTCTCTCTCAAGATTCTGCACATGCTGGGGTAGAGTTCTTCATCTTCGAACATCAAAGAGTATTTCTTTCCCGGGCTGATATATTCTTTGAGAAAGTTAAAAACATTTTCGTCCATATTGTCGTTTCCCAACTGAGCATGGTATCTTCTTTTATTCGGGAATATCTCTTCTATCACCGTTCTTGCTGGGTTATAGCTTACTCGTTTGAAGATGACTTGGTTATTGAAGACATTGAGAGGTTTCTCTGATATTGGTATTTCTAATATTGGACTTTCTCTGGCTGTATGGTTGGTGATGCCACTAGTATCTTCGTCTGGGGTAACTTCCGGGTTCAGGTTCACGCATTCCTTGTCTCCTTCGGTTGGGGGTTCATTCTGAATTTCTTGTTCTTGCGGTATGGGGTCCTTATCTTCAGGAAAATGTTGATGAAAGCAATCTTTAAACAGATCGTTGATGATGTCATCTGCAGACTCAGGAACTTCTGATGGAGGATGGTTGAATAGAGATGCCTTGTCGTCGTCGTAGTTTGCTTCATGGAGCTCCTTTGTATGTATCTCTATTCTGGAGAGCGCATCGGCGTTGGTATTGCTTGTGCCTTTTTTGTAGACCACTTCGTAGTCATACTCTTCTAGCTTCAGGCGCCATCGGACCAGTTTTGAGTTTGGATCCTTCAAGGAGAAGAGCCACTGGAGGGGACGGTGATCTGACAGAATTTTGAATTTTCTGCCGAAAAGATACGGTCGGAAATATTTGGTGGCCCAAACTATTGCTAGCATTTCCTTTTCGATGATAGAGTACTTCATTTCAGTTTCGTTCAGGGTCCTGGATGCATAAGCTATTGGCTTGTCTTTTCCTATGGGTCCTTGGGACAGAACGGCTCCTATGGCGAAATTGCTGGCATCTGTGGTCAGATAAAAGGGCATTGTGAAGTCCGGATACTGTAGTAGTGGTTCATTGGTAAGCAGGTTTTTACAAGTTTGAACACATTTTAGGAATTCTGGCGTATGCTCTATATGGGCATCTTTCTTGAGACAGGAGGTTAACGGTTTGGTAGTCTTGGCGAAGTCCTTGATGAACTTCCTGTAGTACCCTAGGAGTCCTAGGAATCCTCTGATCTCTTTGACAGTTCGAGGTACAGGATAGTCCATGATTGCTTTGACTTTTGCTGGGTTTGGTTTTATCCCATTTGGAGTGACGATGTGTCCTAGAAAGCTGACTTCTTTTTTCAGGAATTCGCACTTGTCTACTTGTATTTTGAAACCAGTTTCTCGTAGACGTTGGAAAACTTTTGTGAGGTTGACCATATGCTCCTGCAGAGATGTAGAGAAGATGATTATGTCATCCATATAAACCAAGCAGATGGTCCCTTGTAGACCCTTTAGGACATTGTCCATAACCCTTTGAAAGGTCGCTGGAGCATTTTTCAGTCCAAACGGCATACGCAGGTACTCATAGTGTCCGTTTTCGACGTTGAATGCGGTCTTAGGGATGTCCTCCTCTGCCATCTCTATTTGGTGAAATCCGCTTGCCAAATCCAGGGTAGTGAAATATTGACACCTTCCCAGTTTGTCGAGGATGTCAGAAATGTTCGGAATAGGGTAGCGGTCGTCGATTGTCTTCTCGTTGACTTTGCGGAAATCCACAACGATACGCCATTTTGCTTTTCCAGAGGCGTCCAGTTTTTTTGGAACGACCCAAATTGGTGAGGACCAGGGAGATTGGCTAGGTCTGATGATTCCTTGGTCCAATAACGAAGTTATTTGCTTCTTGACTTCTTCCTTGTGTACATACGGATATCGGTATGATTTTGTGTAGACTGGGATTTCGTCTCTGGTTTTTATATGGTGTTTGACCTGATTGGTGAATGTGAGTGAGGAATCTGGATGGTGAAAAATATCAGCATATCTTCTGCATAATTTTCTGATATGCATCTCCTCTTCTGGATTCAGGTGGTCTGTTCTGATTAGATCATCCATGTTGTTGATTGGGTCTCTGTTTCCTGATGGGATTATGTCAGCAGAATAGATATGATGCTCTTGAAGATTTATTGGGCTGCTGCGTACTGGTTCGGCTAGAACGATTTGGAGTTTATCTGGACTGAAGTTGACGATTTCCGTCCAGGCTAGATGATCACTGGCATCAGTGAGAGCTTCACGGATGTAAGCGCCTTGCAGTTTTTGTCTTGGTATCATGATAGTTCCATTCTTCTCCTTCACCGGTAGTCGTACTTGGGTCACGCTGTCTGGCTCCAATTGAATAGAGTAGAACTGGGTCTTATTGGTTTCGTAATACTGGATTGGGAGAGAGGAGTATTCGGTTAAAAGGGAGGATTCAGGAAAATTCAGTTCAGCTTTGAGAAATTTCAGGTTGTCGAGTCCAATGAGGCCATCAAAAGTTTTATGGAATTTGAAGAGGTAGAATTTCAGAATGCCGTTTGAGTTAAACTCAGGAAATATGGGAATTTCTGCACTGTAATCTTGAGAATAGTTTTGGAAAATGGAAGTGACGACGAAGGGATCTTTTTTGATGCAATCCTTGTAATATTGGAAAGCTAATTCAGGATTGAGAAAGGATTTTGTTGATCCGGTGTCAATGAGGAGTTTGAGGGGAGGATTTGCAATGGTTATATAAGGAAGTTCTCTCTTATCGTCGAATGTATGCAGTTCCACTATGTTTCTTGGTTTTGTCCTGGATCCAATGGAAAATTTACATCTGGTTCCTGTTGGTCTTCTTGAACCTGGAATTCTTCAGTTGGTTCTTGATTGGGATAAGAGCAGGTTTCTTCAATGTAATAGGGGTTTGCTTCATATCCAAAGTCTTCGTCATGTTGCTCAATGTTGAACATGGGAGCTGGATTGAAATTTGGTCTTGCCTAAGGTTGGGTTCTTATGCTCCTCGTTGGTGCTCCATAAGTATTTCTGGTACTGATGCTCATTGGTGTTGGTTCTTGTCCGTTCTGCCTGTTTGGTTGATTGTGTCCAAAACGTGGTGGTTGAACTGAAGGCCACATCTGTTTCTGTTGAGTATTTGATTGCCAATGTGGTCTGAAGGTCGGTTGTTGAAATTGTGGTTGGAATCCCATTGCCTGATGAGGTTGTTGTTGTCCGGGTTGTTGAAAGTGTTGCATGGGTTGGTACATCCGCTGTGGTATTGATTGTTGGGCATATTGGTGATTTGCAGTTCTTTGCTGGGTCTGGAGTGGTTTCTTGGGGACTTGTGGGGGTCCAAACGTCCTTTGTAGATAACGGATATTGTTTTCTTCTTGGATGTACTGCATTGCTGTTGCCAAGTCTATTGGTTTCATTGCTCTCATGGTGGATCCCATGGGCTCTCGTAGTCCGGCTAGGAATGTTGTTAGAGCTTGTTGTTGGAAAAAGCTTTTCTTGCTGATCTTTATCGTATCATCGGCGGTGTGTAATTCGATATAGTTTGATATTGTGTTTAAAAGTCCCATGACTTTTTCGTAGAAACGTTGTGGTGTTTCGTTCTGGTCTTGTCGCAGGTTTACCAAATCTCTTGTTAAGGAATTTTCATTCCGTTGGTCGGCGAAGTTTTGGATTAGAGTTCCTTTGATGCTGTTCCAGTCACTACATCCATAAACTGAGATGACGTCTTTGGCTCTGCCTCGTAGCTTGCTGAGTAGTCCTTGTATCAATATATGGTTCTGAAAACAACCGGGGTCTTCAGTATTCCAATATTCGTTCAGAATCATTGTTGATACGTTGATGAACTGGTATAATTCATTTGGGCTTCCATCGTATTCGGGTACAATCCAAAAATTCTTCAGGTCGAATTGTTTTGCCATGTTGATGGGATTTAAAGGTTGGTCAATTGTTTGAGGAATAATGGATGGGCGAGAATTGATACTTGAAGGTGAATTTGGTAAAACTAAGGTAGGGGGACGTAAAATAGTATTTGCAATTGATGAAGTTGAGTTCATTTATGCTTACAGGATGACGATGATGGCTCGTTGCATATTCTGTCACCAAAAACTTATTTCTATGTAGATATTCCTTGACGGACGATAGTGAAGAGGTATTCTTGTCTACGGCCGGAATTCTTCCTGGAGTACTTGCTTCTCGGTGGAACTTGGTTCGGGAGAATAGTGGATAAACGTTTGAGAACGACGAGGATCTTCTAAGGACTCTTCCACTATCCTACTGACTGCGCCAATTATATTTCTCGTTCACACAAAAGGGTTTTTAAAAACTTTTTATTTGAACAGAGTAACAACTAATAACTATGAAATATAAGTACTGGCTATTACAAATCAATTGAACCTATTTATATATAAATTATTGCCGACTTTGCAGATATCAGCAAAATAAATGATGTCGTCTTCGGGTCATCGAACAATATCCTGCTGATGTAAGGGGTTATCGAACTGTAACTCGCTATCGGTGGTTTTCGCCAGGTCGTCGAGGCTGATTCCTGGCTGTGCTGCTTGTACGGCGATGCTGACGCGAACGATCGGGTTGATACGGTCCATCCACATGGCCCGGATAATCTCGTCGGCTGTTGAGGAACCTGCGAGCGTCTGCAGGTGGCGCATGAACTGAGATGGCGATCTGTCGCCGATGTCCTCGCGTTCCAGAAGTTGACGCGTTTTTTGAGCCTGTGACTTCCTTAGGCGTCGCAGCAACTCGTCCTTAAGTTGTTTGTAAGGCCTGTCGACTGGTGGGTTGAGAATTAGATCGCGAACTTCTCTGGCCTCCCGGGTGTCGAGCGATCTCGTGACCTGACGCAACCTTTCGATGCTGGTTTTGACGCCGGCATCTTCAAGTGTCCATTCGACTTGCTGGAACCATACCTCCGCGTCGTCGGAGGTAAACATAGGTATTCTGAGACGTGCAGAGATCGCACTCGCGGGTTCGAGATTACCATTTGGCACTGTAACGATTAATTACTAGGGGTACTTGTTCAGACGGTTCGAAAACTGTATTGTCTATGAACAAAACGACGCGTGAAATTCAAAGGGTACTCACTTGTATAGCTGGTATGGTCAATGTTTGGAAACGACGCGCAAAATTCACTTATATCACCGTCACCCACAAAAAAAAATTATCTCGTCGGGGTCACCAATGTCGAGACTGTGTGTGATAGGTGTATTTATTAATCAACACAGGACGTTTATCAATGATGAAATTCATCAACACCAAAACACTATGACTAACGAAACACAAAATATAAAAGCGCCACGTGGCTTTGACGAAGCGAACAGTTTCACTTGCACTCGATTCTCGAGTGTTCGATTTGGATGACTGCTTGACAATAGATAAATGAAATGTTTTTATACTAAGTAGTGGTGAGAAAAGTGCCTTCAATACAATAAATAGCTCTACACTATGACAAGAGAAAAAATAATAAGACCAAATAAAAAAGCAACATTTACTAACATCTAACTAGAAAAGTTGAAGAATGCACTATGACACATCCATGAGTTTTCAGGGATATCAGATAGCCCTACACATTCCAGATGTAACCACTGAATTTCACAGCTATCATTTTCACATTGCAACATAATGCGGCCATCATCTGCTTTATTGCAAAAACACCATATTTGGTTAAAATGTCTAGCCTTGGTGAAGTACCTTCCGAGAAGTTCAGGAAGCACAGCTCCTTTATGAAAGGCATACACTTTTGGGTAATTCACTACCCAAAAATTTTCATCTCGAAAAATTCTCTCATGAAAAAATCTTTTTGGTGACCAAATAACAAAGTCACAATATTTTCATTTCGTTGCTTTTATCTGCATCTGAGTTTGATAGTAATAGGGGAGGTAGGGGAGCATGGGTCACTTTTTTACATAGATATAAAACTGTTATTTTTGATCTTTATAAAAATTTTATTCCAAATATATTTAGCACACGTATTTGGCAGTAACTGTTGCTAAGAAAAGTTTCCGGTATTATCATTAGTCTGAAAGTTAGAAAAGATCTTCTAACACATGTCCAAAGTGCCCGGTAGGGAGGTTTGGACACTGTATTCAATATGCACGATATTGCTTTACTATTATACTACTAGGCTTATGTATTATATAACATTGCTATAAGAAATTGTGATACAAACATTTTTTCCTATCATAGACTTTAGAAAAATTAAACAATGTGACTTAGAATCAATACTGCACGATGTTGGACTTGATAATTAAACTTATCTCATATTTGGTATGACCCAGAGAGGCTTGTCAAATTTATATTTTAAGCTGCCACGTTTCATCCATGTCGTTGGTGTAGGTAATTTTGTCTTTATATCCTCCAGAGGAACGCTGGCTACGTCCTCGATGTCGGGGAATATAAACGTATTTCTTATCTTACTCGCTCTCATAAATTTGATAGTTGCCACGGAGTGACTAACCTCTTCGATTATTCCAACATAATGATAGACAGTTTTTTTGGTTTCAAATTTAACCAACACAAAGTTATTGATCTGGAAATTTCTATTCAGAACGATCACATCGTCTTCATCAAAATCTTCTTTCGATTCAACGAGGGCTTCGTCAGAAACGGAAACATTTTCTACTTCATCATCACTGCGAATCTTCCTGTTTTTCTTTGATTTGGAAGTAAATTCATCAGCAAGCTTTGGAAATGTTTTCTGTCTTGTATTGTTAGAGCTTTTTCGATTTTTGTTGAGCTCTTTGACCTTATTTTTTCTTTGTCTTTCTTCTTCTTCCATTTCTATAAGTTTTTTTTCGGGTGTGTCTGTCAATATTCTAGTTTTTCCCTTCTTCCGTTTCATGCCATGCAATATTCTGGGGCCGGCCTTCGGATATGGTCTTACTAAATCAGGTGTTACATTTACAGTCCCCCTAGCCTGGGCTTCTAGATGGAGATTCCCATTGAGATGGCCCAGGGACTTCCACATTTGAACTTGTACGATTCTCTAGACTCTTATTTTCTTCTGTTGAAGTCTGTTCCATGACAGGTTGGTCTGAAATCGATTGTTCTGTAGGAGCATTATCCTCTTCTGGCAAGCAGCGATCAGTGATAGAAGAACAAGCGAAATCCTCATCGGAGAAAATGTTTGAATTAAATGCCTATATGTCAGGTTTTTCAAATCCCCTTTGAATATTCTGCAACTTAAATGCAAGTGGGATGGCTTTTGCTGCTAATTTTGGGATTTCATGAATTGTTACCGTTTTGCCAAGACTGCTCACCATCCAATCAGTTACAGCAGTGTTATAATAAGTTGTGAGTGGTCCATAGACAGTCAGGTCTAGGGGTTGCAGTTTATGGCTGCAGTGCGGTGGGAAAGTCAATAAAACAATACCTGATTCTTTACAGAAATCGAGAACTGGTACTGAAATATGGCTCTCGTAATTATCCAGCAGCAAAAAAACTGGCGAGCAAGGCGTTGGTTTTGCGTGTTTTGCGAAATGATGCATATATTTTAAAAAAATGGTGCTGTCATCCACCCTGAAGGATGTGCTGCTCCATCTGAACCAACAGGGGCATTATTTAGCATATATGTTTTGAAATTCACCCGTGGGAATATGAAAAAGGGTGGTATTGAGTTACCTAATGCATTAATACCGCAGCAAACGTTACAAGCGTCCCTCTTTTAGCTGATGTTACTTGCCCAACTTGCTCAATGCCGCTGAGAGCAATCACTTTCTGGGTTCGTTATACTGTTGATAATCCAGTTTCGTCTATATTGTAAATAGACTCAGGGCCAAAGCGATGCCGTTCATATACGTTTTAAGATTTTCAAAAAAAACTCCATTTTTCTTATTGAAACTTGTGGCCCGTGAGAGACTGGTAGCTTTTGTTGTCCTTATCGAAAGCTGAGGTTGTCTTTCAAAAAATCCCCTTATCCAATCTTTGGATGCAAGTTTCTTCTCTGTCCAGTTATCTGGTATTTTTTTCAATGGCAGTGGCGTATTCGTAAACCAATTCGCGTGCCTTCAGTTTTGACAGTCCATGGTTTAGTTTAAACGATATTACAAAGATATTCTGCAATTTTTTCTTCTTTATCTTTCGTGAATATTTGGGATGATACAAATTTGGAAGAAATATCTTTCACGGTGCCACCCTGCTTTATGTATCTTTGAAGGTTGGACCTGGGTATACCATATTCAATCACAGTAGTTTTAATTTTTCCTCCTTTAGAAATATCTTCCAATGCACGCAAAATAACATCTTTAGGGATTTCGCGTCGCTTATTTTTCTTTTTAAATGAACACGGCATTGTCCTGAGAAGAAATGATCAACCATTCAATCCAATAGGCATAACAAGAAAGCACAAAAGTATGTCACCAAATTACACCAAAAATAGAGGGAGCATTGGGCATGTCCAAACCTCTCGCCTATCTGCATGCCCAATGCTCCCCATAACCTCACTTTTCAAATATATTTAAATGTTTATTTTTATCCAATGTTGAATCCTAATTGACAGGTAAATATAATCTTTAATGAACACAAAAGAAGAAGATAACACAGATACTTAAACTCTCTTGCAGATTTTTTTTTATGATTTATCAAATCACAAACAGAATATTCACTTCTGTACGTAAAAAACCGTTAGGCGCATGTAACTTGACAACTAAGTGAAATGACAGCTAACGCCTTCAATGAGTTGGTGTTGCCAGTTATTAAACTATAGTGTTGTGGTAGAAAATAAAAAATATCTTGCATAGATTTTGAGAAATAAGGGGGTGCCCAAACCTCCCAATTGCCCAATGCTCCCCTACCTTCCCTAAGCATGTTCTCGGCCTGAAAGAACTTTATTACCATCATATGTGAAGGCTGAGTTCTTTATGTTCAAATATTGCCCCACTTCCATATTTTTCAATGAATATGGACATTTCACCTCAACACACGCATTGTCACAGCAGTCACAGGATACCATTGCATCTGGATAAGCCCCAAGGTAGTTGTCACTAGGATCAATGTAAAATCCAGCTTTTTCTACTTTTACAATTGACTCTCCATTTGTTCAAATTTGTAGGCTTCTAATGCATCATCTTCATGATGCAATCCCTATTCTATTGCCTTCGATTTGAATTGATATTCCGAAGGATAACTAATAGTTTTGGTTAGGGATAATGAAGGTTTTGAAATAGAAGTTTTGCAGGCCCTGCTGAAATTTCAAGCAGTAATACGTCCAGCTCTCTGATTGAACCACTCCTTCGATTTATTTTGTTTTAATGTGGCTAGTAAAATATTTCGACATTGTTCACTACCGTCAGATGGGGTAAGATTGGCCCAAATGTAAAGTTTCGTTATGGTTTTATCAGCTCCATTTCTTTTGACATTGATTATATTTATTTTTTATGTATCGTACTGTGTAAGCAAACTTAATAAATTGAAACCATATAAAGACCTCTGAATCAGTTTGCAATATTATATAAAATGTTTTAAATGTTTGGGCGGAAGTTGCCTTGAATTGGGGAAACTTTGTCCCATACTTTTAAACCATCTCTCTGTATCTGTAGAGTAGGGAGGGAGAATGTAACTTAAGCCACATGTGACCCATTGTACATCTTCCCGAGGAGTTGTTCTCCTAGGTCATCGTCCATCCTGTCCTTTCCAGGAAGGTGAACAGGTCACTGGGAGACATCTCCTTAATATCGGCAGGTGTAGGCCAAAACTCGCCGAACACACACTCTCTTATTGACGATAAACCTATGTTCAGTATTGGGTTGGGCTAAAGTTAGACAAGATAAAATTACCACCAGACATATTAGTTTGTTGTTTTACCTGCTTTTACTTCAAAAACATCCATGAAATGATGAGAAATGGAAATAAAAGAAACGGACTTCATTGTAGTGAAAAAAAATTTCATTGCATAAAAAAAATCAGTTTACATCATACATACTAGTTGTTCAGTTCTGGCACATGGAACTGGTTCCTCTTTGAAACTATTTTTGGAAGATTAATCTTCTGACAAACATCCACCCAGTCATAAGTCAGGCAATCTTGTTTTTCTGGCCAGCGCCAAAACTTGAGTCGTTTTTCCATGCATTCAACTGTAGGTCCATCTTCAGATAAGCTAACAATTTTGCCAGGGTATTTCTGTCATTAATATGTAACAACTACAAAGTTATCAATAGCAAAGTGTTCGGGCTTCAACTCAACTGGTGTTTCTTCAGTATTCCTGCTACTTCCTGTGATATTTCTTTCAGATCGGAAAATGTTTCGCTTTGCCCATCAGGCTCAAATACCATCTCAATATCATCTTCATGTGAAGAAAAGTTTTGATTTTTTCTTTGTTTTCCTTCTTGGAAACTTTTTGTGTTTTCTTTGACGCACTGGTAGAAGGTTTGTTGGCTGCTTCTGAGATGTCTGCTTCAACCTCTTCAAATGCAATACTCTTGCCAGCAGGCACTTGCAATTTCTTCTTCCTTCTTCTCAGGCCATCTTTAGTTAGCTCTTTTCTTCTCCAACTGTTCCATAAAAGCTTCTCCTATAGACTCTTTATCCATGGGCTGGTTTTCTGGAAGATGATCTAGCAGTCTTTGCTTGTTTAAGGGATGAATTCCACATTTGGCAAATCCAGCTGTCAAATTGTCTCTTCGCTTTTCTTCCAGACTTGCCATTAGTTCTTTCAGCAATCGTGGAAACACATCTTTAGGGATCGTTGAAAATTTGGATCCTGAATCTGACTCTTTCCACTTGCGGAGGATATCACGCCACGATCTTTTCATTGGTCCTAAGAAAGCTACGTCTAATGGTTGCGTTAGATGTGTTGAATTTGGAGGGAGGCAAACCAACCTTATATTATTCTCTTCACAAAGCCTAAACACCTGTGAACTGATGTGAGAAGATAAGTTATCTCCAATGATAACTTTAGGATCATCTAGATTTTTAACACTCGGTAACATTGTTGACTGAAACCAATCTTCGAAGCATACTGCATCAAACCACCCACTTTTAGAGCGGTTATATCGAGTGTCTACAGGACCATTCTCAGTACATGTGGACCACAAGTGCTCAGCTCTATAGACAACATATGGGGGCAAGAGGTCGCCTGCAGCATTTCCAGCCATCATTATTGATGTTGCACTTTTACTGAAATTGCAAATGTTCTCCACATATTTTGCTCCTCTCTTACAGATAACCTTTTTGTTCCCCGGGTCACCAGTAAAGTTCGTCTCATCGTAGTTGAATATATTATTTGGGGGAACATCTTTAACCTCTTCTTTGAGGTTGTCAATATAATTTTCGATGAGTGAAGCATCTACTTCAGCTCTGACCTTTTTGATATTGGAACTTATCCTACGAGTCAGATTCTCATGCCTTTTTAAGAATGCATTTGTCCATTCATAGCCAGGAAAATTGTTTTTGAACTGACAAATGAGGGCACTTTTTTGTCCAAATAGCTTTTTACTGCATAACAAAATACATTTCAACTACAGGGAACCCATAGTCTGACATTTTTATTAAATGTAGTTCGAAAACATGCTCCTCTTCATCACTAAATATTCTTGCACGTCCTACATTTTTTGTATGAGTCCCTTTAAGTTTGTTTTTTATCGTAGATCTAGGTATATTATAACTTTTTCCTGCAACTCTTTGGGTTGAGTCACCTGACCTCATAGCCTCTAAACACTCCTCTATCACTTCTGGTTTGTTATTGGCGAAATTTCTTTTTCCAAGAGGTTTTATTCGATTTCTCGGCATTTTTCCTGCGACAAAATCCAAAAATTATTGCTTACGATAGTAATACAAATATTTTATGTGGTTTTGTTTAACAAACTGTCGCAACTCAGTTCTCGCTTGGCTATTAACGAGAGGATTTTTATTTGCTGTTTCACCCGCTCATTTATTCATCCCAAATAATGAAAGAACTCATTTAAAACTTAATAAAATATTTATTGTGAAAGAAACGGAAAAATACCTTAAATAAACTCACACTCAATGTTAATAAATAAAATACATTAAAATAATCAAAAAACTTACATTATACTGCCACCCAGCAGGATTGAAGAGAAGGAGATGTGCTGCATTTCTGATGACCCAATCGATACGTAAATGAATACTGTCTGTTGACTGTTAACTGTTAATTGTTAACTATGGTCTTGACCTCCCTCAATATTTATAAAGAATTATACGCTGACATTGCGACTTTGATCCGGTCACTGTACTGAGGTAAAATGCACAGCATGCAATCTGTGCCAAGTTTGCATATTTGGAGATTGTTTTATATTCCATATCCTGTGATCGGATCAATTTCGATGTCTATGAACTTGAAATATTAAAAGATGGAATTCTGAATACTGAGTGTTCTTGTGTTAAAATATTGAAGTGAGGTTGAAATATTTTTCAATTCATGTATTTACTTAAATGAATCTGAATCATTTCATGATTATTTTCTATATTTGACAATAAAATACTACTCAAGCATAATATCGAAAATATGAGTCTTGGGGTAACTTTGGCCCAGTCACCATCTTGAGAAATAGAGAATGCAAATGAGAAATAGATATGCACTCATACGAGATTAGTGGCTTTATGAAAGACTGAATGGTCTTGTACTTATTGAGAATTTGTTTGAGTTGTATATTTCGAAGGAACTGTAAAATTGCTTAATATAATTGTTATTTTCAGCTATACTCTTTAATTTCCATTTGTATTATTTTTTCAAGAGATTTCAAATCATTTTATATATTATTAGACAATTGAAGTCTGAACTAACGAAATTCGTGATTTCATCTACTCACGGAAAGATGGATAGAGGGCTCAGGTTTACAAAAGAAATTTTTGACATATAAACATTCAAATAATGATAATATGAATTTATTCAATTTTCAGTACAAGGATCAGTCAATAACAATTTGAACAATCTGAACAAATTCAGGAAACCCCCAAAGAACACCCTGTGCCAGAAGTAATGTTTCATTCACAATATTTACATTATAAATCAGAACAGTAAGAGTAAAACGGATTTGACAATTCAGGTTATGAAAATGTGAAGAGGTGGAAATCTCAAATGTTAGAAATGTTGAAATATAATCATGTAAGAATGTAAAAAGGCAATATGTAAAAATAAAATGCAAGAAAAGGAAAAATGGTAAATGTTTAAATGAAAATGCAAACATCTAAAAAGTATAAAAATTGCAACAAAAGTTAAACTGTAAAATGTGCCATTATTCGCCATGATTCTATAATATTGGAAATAATTTTATACAAATATTTCGTAAATAAATGTCCCACTTTACTAGTTCCCATTTTAGTAGGTAGTTTCAGTGTTCTTTCGTGGTATAAATAATTTTAGTGATGAAGGAATACTGACTGAGGCCTTGCCTGGGCGTTCCTTCATCGTGTATGGTTATTGTCAACATTTAAAATAAAAAGCATAGTTCAGAGGTGAATAGTTTATTTACTGAACGTGTATTTCGACCAGCCAATTTGTAGCGAATGAACACAATCCAGTGAACACGATCTGTGGAACTGTTGTCAAATAACTTGATATGAGAAACAAAAGAAGA
The DNA here is from genome assembly GCF_025532065.1 of Leptinotarsa decemlineata. NCBI lineage: Eukaryota > Metazoa > Arthropoda > Insecta > Coleoptera > Chrysomelidae > Leptinotarsa > Leptinotarsa decemlineata. The sequence goes on from NW_027412582.1 coordinate 4,996,683, forward strand.
TGCTTGCTCAGTTTTTAAATAAATATTTAAAAATCGTAATTGTCCACCAGTACAGGTACTTTTTTGAATGCCATCGTTTACCCCAATTGATTTTCCAAATAAACAGTATTTCATTTGAGATATGAACGGTTTAATGTTTTTTAAAGTGTAAGTACAGTAGGTACAATATAGTGAAAAACTGGTTGTGAAGACTCAAAGCACACGACATATTTGATGGTATGTCCAAAGGTATTCAAATCATCATTTCATGCACAGCATTTATATTTGAAAAACTTAATTTACAAAAATGTCGAACAGGTGTCAGTTTTTTCGACAGTTACAATGGTGAAATTGGAAGTATTCAGTTTTGTTTAAGTTGAGAATCATTGCACGATCTTGATTGCTATTAAAGTTTATACAGTTTGCTGTACTTTCTAGTTTATTTTGCCATTTACGCTAATGATGATACTGAAAATGAAATTATAATTAGTATGTAACTTCAAAACAATTATCAAAACTAAATGTACTGTTCTATATGCCAGAAGCAATGCTTGCTTCTGTAAAAAATATTGAACTAATATTTTTATGTACTTAACAACTACATTTAAAAACTAAAATGAACATATATCATCTCAAAAACACATTACTGACGTAATGGAGAAAACAAACTAGTGTTTTGGGCGATTCTCATGCCATCTACCCAACTGCCAACCGCTGAAAGGCTCCATTCGAGGAGGGAACCTGGAACCTTCAATTTTCTTTCGTTTTCTCAGCGGAAAACCGTTTTGATTGAATTCATCACGACCAGACTTAATGTTATTGTTGAAACGTGCTCCCGTTGAACCGTGAACCACGGGAGTGTTTTGGGATTAGACCGACCTACCATGATTATTGTAGCTGCAGTTGAAACGGTTTATCCTGAGGTCACGGCCGTTGAAAAAGTTGGGCCGTAAGTCAGTATAATTGGCGTATTCACGCCTTGGAACACTTGGGTTTGAAGATCTGAGCCTTGGGTTGGACACTACGGGATGGCACTGATCAATTTAGATCTCACTCACTTTTTTGTTCCTCTTCTGCGGTGGGATTTGTTGCTTTGCTCGACTCTATTTCTTCCATGATTTTTTCGATAAATTTTTTTAAGGATATCTGTGGTGTATTTTATTATATCAACAGTATCACTACTTTCTTCTGCACTCATTTTGACAATGACTGTCTTACTAGAAATAACGAATATGTGAATAAGTACTGAAATCTGCTATAAATGCACAAATTCACGTATAATGCAGATATAAATGGAATACAGTTATAATTATTCAGGTATACAGGGAATACAGGTATTATACTCAATTCGAAAACTGTCAAAGATCATATTCACCTTCCAAATTTTACACATGAAGATTCCCTGACTCAGGTAATCTTGAAAGTATAGGTACATTACAATGAAATGACATCAGGTACAAATTAGTGAAAAACTCGTTGCGAATTTGTTTTTCAATTTTTTTTCAGCTTTTGTTATTTCCAAAGATTCAAAATATATTACGTCATACTCAACGTTGTGTTTAATATATATTCGAATCATCATTTCACGCAAAGCATTCATATTATCAACAAAAAAAACAATTTTGGATAATCTTTCTCAAATGTAGACGCGATTTAAAAGTTATTTCTTTGCTGAAAAATCGTAAGGATCTGTGTTGAACTATTCGATATATAGAACTTTTAGAAAAATTTATAGGTGGGTAGATTTTGATAAATAGCGAAAGTGCCTGCTGGTAGTCAGATTAAGTATTTATCCACATACTTATCAGTTTATGATTTACTAAGTTTCAGATTATGAATTTCAATTTTTTTAATGAAAACAAAATAGAAAGTTGAAAAGTTAGTATAAGAAAACTTTTGAAAAAAACTTTTATTTATGCCCTCAAAAGATAGAAATAAGATTTGAATTAGGTCAACTCATTCATTTTCCAATTACTTTACTTAAATTTGATCAAATAATAAGATTCAGCGTCGGTGCTGCACGATGTAAATTTGAGTAATCTATTCCTTTAAAATTTTCACTATGAACTTATAACGTCATTACACACATATATGATATAAAAGTGTAATGAAACGAGTGAATGTCGCTTACATACTAATACTTTTTATTAAATCAGGTATACAGATTTTTTTTAAACAGATACATACATCAACAATAAAGTGTATACTTTGCACAAGAGATGGCGTTACCAGTAACAAATAAGTAATATTTTTATTTTGATACATCATTCTAACAAAAAGCTTCTGGGGAAATTGAAGCACTTAGTTTGAACTTTTTTTTTTAACTAAAATCAATCAGATCAAGTTACTTAAATTACTAATTGATCTACACAGGTAAATCAATAGAGACATTCAATTCAACAAATAAAACTATTGTTGTAGGTCAAGATGAAGACTTACTAGTATTTTTACTCACTGCTCAAATTCCAATCGACTAAACTTTTTTTTAAACCTGGAAAAGCTCAAAAACAAGATTCAGTTCAATGTGCTGAAGTTATCAAAAAGAGTAACTTGACTCCAAAAGAAGTTATCAACCTTCTCTCTATGTATGGAGCTCCTAAAAAACGACGTGTTTCGATAATTTTTGATATGCGTGTTTCGTTAAAAATACTCGAAATGGCTAGGCTAGGCTCTGGGATTAATATCTAAAATTTTTTCTGTAGGCTAATGTGTTTGCCTTTCATATTGGCACCATTGTCATAACCCTGGCCTCGCCAGGGTTATGACAATATCAGATTCCTTCAAAAAATCTAAAATGAAATCAGTTAAACCTTGACCAGTAGTGTTGCTAACTTTGCAGAATCCTAAAAAATGTTCTCGAACCTCTACCGTTTCAGAAAAATCATCAACAAAAACAAATCTAACAACAATTGTGATTTGTTCTTGATGACTAATGTCAGGTGTGCAATCAAGGATAATTGAAAAATATTTGCACATTTTTAAGGATTCAATTGTATTCTTTTTAACTTTTTCTCACACTGAGGTGATTATTTCATTTTGAATTTTATCGCCCAAATGATGTGGCATTTTTTGCCATCTTTTTGAATCCTGCCGATATGGTCAGCCATTATTACACTATCAAATTTTGCTATTTTCTCAATTAATTTCATAAAATTGTCATAACCTTTTTCGAATAGTTTTTGACTGTTGCCCCTAAAAGCTAAATTTAGTCAAGCCAAAAATTAAATGACAAAAATAATGCTTTCTAAAACAGATGTCCATCTTTTTTTCCCTTTTAAATAAATTCTGATTCATATAATCGACAGTTAAACCTTTTTCAATTGATTTTTTCAATTCAACCCATTTCTTAACACTTTCGAAATGCCCCTTACTTACCCAATTTCTTATTATGATACAGAATTGTTTTATTATCTGGGTTCAAAAGAATATTCTGCTAAATAATGATTTTGCCTGTCACATAATTTTCTGGATCTACCACACAGAATCACAGTGGGACTACTTACAATGGCCATTACACACATTACACACCTTATAGTGCCATGTGGCATGAATACAACGATTCAAATGTGTGCCCAATTTCACCCAATTCGCTTGTGAGTGAGGTGGCATATGTCCTCTTTTATGAATAGGAGAGAACGAAGCAGCACTTTTGAGGTGTTTTTTTCTCTTTTCTCCTAAATTCTGTTAATACTAACATGGAGACAAACATGTCTGATATATTCGATAACTAACACCAGATGAGATGAATCTAAGATGATGATTGCAAAAACTCATTCTCACTGTGGAGAATGCAGCGTATGTGTGATCCCAATGTGAGTTTGAGGAACTTTCCAATGTGGGAAATATCAATGGTACATCATTGGGCTTCAGTCTGTTTTAAGGTGATCGAGAAAGTGTTTGTCCTCAAAATGTCCTTCACAAATTCTCTAGTTATGCAGATTCCCAGCTTTTTCTCTCAAATCATCACGACCACGTGCCACTGTCCAAAGGATAGCCCTAAAAAAATTGTTGGCTTTCAGCAATATTGAAGAATACCCAATAACAAGTGATTGCTTGTCTTCTCAATTTTAGTTGAATGTAACGCACAATGTTTCATAAGTGATCATTATACAGGGAAATGCTAAGATTCCACCTAACGATTATGAAAGATGTCATGAATCCATATTTTAGGATTTCTGTACCCTGAAAATGAAAAAACTCTTGAGTTCTGATCAGATCTGTAGTTGTAATTCAATTGAAAATATTTCAAAGAAGGCTTGAAAAGGGCAGCAGAGTAACTTCCGAAAGTTTTGCAATATTGTCGTTATGTATTGGGGCAAATATACCAATTTGCCCTAGACAGATAATATAACAATTACAAGCTTTTTCCAGGGAAGAAAAAAGACAGAAAATGGATTTAATAATAATAATGTCTTTATTTTCAATGAAAAATAAAATGCATGATATTCTTGTTACACAAAAATCCCAAGGGGGAGTTCACCCGAGGGTGCTCTACCACTCAACCCTTGCTATTTTAAATAAGCATATTATAACTTGAAAAGTAACCTAACTAATCCTAAAACCTAAATGTATATTTCACAATTTTTCGGCATTTGACATTTATCATTTGTTGGGTCACCTGAATATTCACCACCAATAACCAAGTGGAAAAAAGAAAGTTGTATGAGAGATAACGAAAAATGACTACTTGTGAAACACAGATTATAGAAAAAAAAGGGGTATACGAAACGGAACTGCATCAGAATGTGTTAACTTACAGGAAACTTTTAAGCTCTTTTTTGAATTTATATAAATCACTATGGTGTTTTAGCGAATCGGGAATAGAATTATAAAGATGAAAAATCGAATACGAAAAACTTCTCTGGAAAATTGCGGTATTGTGTTGTGGACATGTGATTACATTTTTGTTTCTCAAATTTATGTTGTGTACGTCTGTCCTGAATGTTATTTTACGATATAAATAAGGCGGATTTCTGTATAATATAATTTTATGAAATAAACATAATGAATGAAATTTGAACCTATCTTTCATGTTAAACCAGTTCAGTTCCGCAAGCTTGTGGGACACATGTTCATACTTCTTAATTCCATATATATAACGAATACAAGAGTTTTGAACACGTTGTACTCTGGACCAGGTATCGTAGTCAAGACAAGGTCCATAGACCGAAAAACAATAATTGAATTGTGCTATTGCAGCACAAGCATTGATTTCAAAACGGTCCTACCTCTTCAAGATACATTCAAATAATATTTATGAAAGAGTTTAACTCACCTATCAATATCTTTTGGAAACGTAAATAAACTCTTATTAGTCTTTAACCTGCTGCTTCTACATATCACTACATGACCACCTTTTTTCTGTTTATCCATTGTAATAATAATAAAACACTCACGCCCAAGGGAGTGTCCGTGCTGATTGTTAGGTATGCTGTGGCTATTTTCCCAAGAATTCTTCTCACCTGGAGGAAACAGAAATTCAGTCCAGCCAACACAAATTTCGGGTATTCGAACACTCGAGAATCGAGTGATTACAGTGTTCGATTTGGATGACTGCTTGACACTAGATTAATGAAATGTTTTTATACTAAGTAATTCTAGAAAAGTTCGAGTCATTTGAGCTGCTGAAAGTTGAATAAATTTTTGCAACAATGAAACTGAGACTGAAATTGGAATTGTATTTTTCAAATAAAAAGATTTTTTTGCAAAGATACAATTTGTGAGATGTTGAAGTTGAATCGCGAGTTTAAAACTGAAATCGAATTGCAATGAAGGAATAATAAAAAGAGAAAAAATTGATTTTTGAGTATTTCAACGTGAATATACAAAATTTTTTGAACTGTATGAAATTGTTGAAGAGATTTGTGAAATGTGTGTGGATAAGAGAAAAAAAGGTTTAAAAATGATTTCATCCTGTGATTACTAATTAAATCGTCAAAATGGAAGAATAGGTTGCAAAATTAATTAACTGAAGCCTGCCTGGTAGCGTTCGGTGAATCGAACACGACGACCTGAGCGCGTCCTGCAGGCTTATGGTGATGCTGGTTCCTGTTGTAACGGAGCTTGATTATCTCCTGGAGTAGTAGGAATAAAGGTTTCGTCATCATCCAGATCATCTTCGGGTGCAGCGATGTCCTCGAGGATGATGTAGGCTGGTTTGAGGCGGTCGATGGACACTAGAACGTTTCTGCCTCGCATTGAAAGTTCGAAGTGTTTCTCGGCTCGTGAAACAACTTCGTAGGGTCCATCGTAAGGCAGCTGAAGCGGTCCTCCTGAAGCATCGTGCCTGACGAAGTCGTGGCTGCGGTAGCGAGGTCTTTGAAGACAAAAAGCTTTCGCTCGCCGTGGCTGGTGTCGCTGACCGGCCTGAGTGCTTGGAAGAGTTGGCGTAGCTCACGTATGAAGTTGGCCGAGTCGTCTATGTCCCTGGTGGAGGCTGATGCTAGGAACTCGCCAGGAAGTCGGAGTGGTTCTCCGTACACCATTTCTGCTGCTTCGGCGGTGTCTTTCCAAGCAATTGTCTTGGAAAGACAATTATTTTTGAGGAGGTCGTTCAGTGGGGCCTTGGTCCTAGCAGTCCTACGCATGAATCGTCTGTAAAAGTTGATCATACCTAGGAACTGCCGGAGGTCTTTTGGTGTTTCGGGCCGTGGATACTCCTGGGTTGCGGAGACCTTTTCAGAAAGGGGTTGCACGCCTTTGCCAGACACGAGGTATCCGAGGAACTCGACTTCTGGCTCTCCAAAACAGCATTTGGATGTGTTGATGCATCCTGTAGACGTTCGAACAGGATGTGTTTCTCGTGTTCTTCGTCGTTCTCGGATGCGACAAGGAGGTCGTCAATGCATGCGTAAACAAAGTCCAGTCCACTTAGTTTCTCATCGATGAATCGCTGGAAGGTCTGTGCTGCATTGCGGAGACCGAAGCTCATCGCTGGGAACTCGAACATCCCGAATTGCGTAGTGATGGCTGTTTTCGGGATATCCTCTGGAGCTACAGGGATCTGGTGATAGGCGCGGACCAGCGTCTGGGCGGAGTCCCTGATGTGTCGCACTAGGTAGCGATCTGGTGTCGTGCGGGCGTTGAGCGCACGATAGTCGCCACAGGGACGCCATTCGTCACCTTATTTGGGCACCATGTGGAGGGGAGAAGTCCAGCTACCCTCAGAAGGGCGGCAGACGCACAGTCGCAGCATGGACTCGAACTCCTTCTTAGCGGCGTTGAGTCGATCCCAGGGAAAGCATCGCGGTTTGGCGGCGACGGGCTGACCTGGTGTCGTGTGGATATGGTGCACCGTTTTGTGCTTCACGTTATCCGTAACTTTGCACACACCATCAGGACGAGTAATTGCCCGGACCTGCTGAAGCAGCTGGTTATATCGTGAACTGCCAGCGATTGTTTTGATCCCCGGTCGAGTAAGTGTCCATTGCGTAAGTCGACGAGTAGGTCGAAATGGAACAGGAAATCCACACCGATAATCGCCTGCGACACATCCGCGATCACAAAGTTCCACGTGAAATCCCGGCGGAGACCCAGGTTGATAGTCATCAGAATTAGGCCTTACGTGGCGATAGTTGGTACCGTTAGCCGCTGATAGCTCGAACTCGGTTTTTACTCGAGGGTCACGAACAAGTTCACGCGAAAACGCGCACAAAATGGCATCGGTGTCTATTAACAAATCTACGGCACTGTCCCTCTCTTTTAAAAATAAGCGGCGCGCGGTGGGGCATGAATAATGCCTTTGCCATCATTGCCCTAGCCCGAAAGCCTTTCAACTGGCATCTTCCCTCTATCTAACGCCAACACTATCAAAGGAACCCCTACTCCTCCGAACTCTCCCCCCCACTGCATCACCGCCGCAGAACGACGCCAATAATAAATTTTACAATGTATAATTCTTTTAAAAACAAAACAATTTGAACTTCCTATTTACATATCGCTAACTTAAATATATCATAATAACTAAACTAAACAATTCTTCTAACCAATATGATCCAGGTCTAAATTATTCTAATTCATCTCCCAACCCATTTTCCCTTTTATCCCTCACTACATAATCTCATATCATATGCCGGATTCTTATACATTTCCCAGACTTGTGTCCAACCCTAACCAGGATGACGGTCACACTCCCCAAAGGCGACTTTTCCTCCTTCCTTCAATGCGCTGGTAACTTGCCCAAATCATACCCATTCGTCCCTCACCACACTGTCTGCCCATTCATTCGCAAATCATATCCATTCATTATTTTTTCCATTTTAATCCCTTAGACTCATTTGGCCATTCATCCTCTCCATTCTCTCCTTCCACTCTCTCCATCCAATCCTATCCCCTATCAAACATCTATCAATCACGTGCTCTGCCGCTTCCGGCTCCCCATACCCACACGGGCAGGGAACCTCCGGGCCCAGTCTAAATCGCGCCAGGTACCCCGGAAAGTTCCCATGCCCTGTGAGCAGTTGGATCGCCTTTCGCGACAGATCCAATGATTCATTCCCGACTGTTCTACAAAATCTGTGGAACAGTCGCCCAGTCGTACCCCTCTCCCATTCCCTCTTAATGTTCTCTTTCACACGCTTTCTCTCCTCCAGTTTGCTATATGATTGCATAACATGAAGCGTAACCTGCTCCTTATTCATGCCCATGTGGGCCTCTTCATGTGCCTTCAGATTTCCCATCTTACCGGTATCGTGCCCCCTCCTCCACATGATTTGGGTACGTACTCCCCTCTCTCTCCTTTCCTCAATCATCCTTTGTATTCTTGCTATCCTTTTCCCCACTCTTCTTGCATTCACTCTTTCAACCGACATTGCCGAGTCACTCACTACTCTCAGATTCTCCTCCATGCTCCACATACCAATCACCCGCTCTATTGCCACTGATTCTGCTCCTTTCACGCTACTTTGCCGGGTTATTTTTTCATTCCCTGTGGTCCATTCATCCCCTCTCCTTTTGTACGCCCATCCGATTCCCATCCTTTCTTCCTCCATCATCGCTCCTGCGTCCACATACACTTCAGTCACCTCTTCTCCCTCCAGCAACTCCCCTTTCAGCCAGGGGGGAATTTTGTCTTCGCCTTTCACTCTTTCTTCTATCTTCCTTCTTCCATTCGCTCTCCATTCATGGTATCTGGCCCAGCCTTCTATTTGAAGTGGCGCCATTCCGATTATGACACTGAGTGCCGCTGTTGGCGTTGTTCTGTATGCTCCACATGAAGCCAACAGAAACGGCCTCTGTGCCGCACTCAGTTGTCTCTTCACCCTACTGTCATGCGCCCTTTCCCCCCAGACTTGTACAGGTTTGGCCGCAGGTTTAGCCACCCTTTCATATATCATCCTTACACATTCTCTCTTTAATCCAACATTCTTCCCGGTCCATTTCCTCAATTTCCCTGTCAGCTCACTCAATTTTCTCCTTACCTCTTTGTGGTGGTCTATGAACAGTAGTCCTGTGTCCACCGCAATTCCGAGATATCTCACACTCGTTTTTTGCTCAATCTCTCTTCCATGCATTCTTAGAACCGGGATTCTTACATCTCTACCAGTTGGTATGAACATGCACTCCGTTTTCATCTCATTATAGTTAAGCCACATCTCCTCTTCCCATACTTTGCATTCAACCCATAGCAACTTCCATCCATTCTCTATGCTGTCGACAGAGTTACCCTCGATGATGACAAGCTGGTCATCCGCATAGGCCTGCACTTGTACTCCTGTTGCTCCTATGCCTTCTCTGATTTTCATCCTGTTGATTATCTCGAACCATGCCTCCATCACTAGCAGCCATAGGGTCGGTCCCAGACTTGACCCCTGTTGGCAGCCTCTGTTCACCATTTCAGAGACCGCCCCACAGGTGACTATTCTCTCCCCTTCGAAACTCATGCATGTCCTGCCCACATTTTCCGGCATTCCCATTCGCCTCATACACACTTCAATCGCCGGTGCCCATGCGGTATTAAAGGCGTTTGACAGGTCCAACGCCACAACCAGTCTATGTCTCCTTCCTCTCTTGTTTTCCTTTATTCTACTCACCATTCTCTCTACTGCCATTACTGTATCCATTCCCCTCTGAACCCAAATTGATTCGGGGAGAATTTCAACTTTCTTTCACACCATACTTGCATCCTACCGTTAAGAAGCCTGTCCAACATCCGTCAAATGCCAGTGAGCAGGCTGATTGGCCTGGGATTTCCGTCCTTTTTCGGTATCCATACAACCTGTGTTCGCTTCCACGCGCCGGGAAAATGCCCTCTCCCCAGACAGGCGCTGAATAGTTCCACCATGCACTCTCCCTTCCATTCCATCACCTTACGAATAACTTCGTTCGGGATCCCATCCACTCTTGTTGACTTCCTATCGAGCAGCTGTTCAGCCACAGCTGTCAGCTCCCCGATAGTAAACCCAGGCTGATTTTCTCCCCATTCTTCATCCTCTCTCTCCCTCCACCAGCGCCTAGTCGGGGTGTCTCTCAGGGGATCGTCCTTGGGGAAGTATTTGCCCAGCAGATACCTGCTGGTCTCCTCCCTCCCCTCAGTGTAGGTACCTTCAAGACGTTGGACGGCATCTCCTCCGCTCCATCATTGTTGAGGAGTGCACACTCTCACTGATGGTTAAATCAACCCAACTTTCACCTCTGTTACTGGAGAAAGTGGCCGGACTTTCACAGTCATTCTCTATCATGTACCCCTTCTCCATCACCCATTCTAGCTCATCTTCTCCCCTCTCATCCGTGGTGTTTCCACCCCATGCTACATTCTTCGCATTCACGTCTCCAACCAGAATCTTTTTCCCCTCCAATTCATCAAATATTCTCCTTATTGCATCCATTCTCACATTCCTCTTTCCACCTGGCTCGCCATACACATTCATAATCCTAATATTACACCTCTCATTTCCTATAACTATGCCAATGCTTTTAGCATTCCTGAGGGCGAGACTATCGACGGTGGATCGGACCCAGGTTCGTACCTTAGTGCCCTCCCCACCATCGTATTCAACCCACCCTTCCCATACCGGTTCTCTAACCCAGGGTTCTTGAATACACACCACTGCAGCGTCACGCTCCTCGGCGGTCTTCCGCAGTAGTGTGGTAGCATCCCTCCCTTTTCCCACATTAATTTGCAGTACCCTGAACGTAGTTGGTACGCCTTCTCTGCATCTCCACCCTCCTCACATATACTGGGCACTTCGGATCTATTGCCGAGTGCCTCCTTTCACCCACTACCACTCCGACTCTTCTGCAGTTTACGCAGCTGAGTCCTCTATCACCCCTACACTCAAGCCCTTCGTGTTGCCCTGCGCACTTATTACATGCCGGTTCCTGCCGGCATGCTTTGGTAGTGTGCCCAAAGTGGCAATACTTAAAGCACACCGCAACACTGTTGCGGTGTGCTTTATATATATATATCTGAGTCCAGGCTCAGTACTACCAAGGACATCATTTTCCGGAAGAGCTTAGCGTTCAATTCTAAGATCACGTTCTCTCTCCACTCATTCCTACAATTTCTCCGCTTTCTCACCACCATACTTTCTAGACCAGATTCCGTTAGGTCATCACCCAACTCTGGGCTCTGACTCAACAGCAGTCTGATCAGCTCCTCGTCCCCATATCCCTTTTCAACTCCCGTGAGTAGGACATGGGGATTTGGCTTCTGACCATCCTTTACCTTGATCCTACTTTCATCCCGGAGTACGTCCCTGATCCTTCTACCTTCCTTCGTTTTTCCTTTGATTACCACCACCCCGTCCGATTTCGGGTGACAGCCTCCACATATGACAGGCACACGCTCACAATTCGTGCGGTCGGTATAGTTTCTTCCTCATTTGCCTTCATTACTACTATCTCTTCCTCCAGAGGGGGTGATTCCCTCGGCTTGAAGATATCATATTCCGGATCTTTATCTCCAAATCCTTTTCTCTTCTTAAAATCCATCCCGTACTGTTATAGTGGTTTTCATCCGTCTAAATTTCAGGATTTCCCAAATTCCACTTATATTTTAATATTCAAAGTCCTGACACTCAATAAATTGACGAAGGAGCACCTTCGCCAATTTTGAATACGAATATTTCGTTAGCCCAGAAAACCTTGTCTCGTTTTTGTTTTAACGCTGATAAGATTTATTTATCGTTGAAAATAAAGCAACTTTTTACTTTCTTAAATGCATGTATTCCATACAAATGCGAGAACTTCGTTTTTATGTGTCTATTTCACTGGATTTATAAAAAATCAATTTCAAATACCTTACTTATGTGTCATTTTTCACTAATCACATTCACTTTTGCTGTACGATAGTAAAACAGTTTCAATTGCAAATTAACTCAGTCAATTCCCTCACACACATCCGTCCTCGTCAAAGTCTGAGAACGAAGTTCTGTCGCGGTGGGGCAGCTGTCACTTACCAGCATTAGCGACTGTCCGTCGCGTTTCCCGTGTCCGTAGCGCTCGCGACTAATGAACATGGTTGCTGAAACATGTGCGCATTTTCTCCGAATCTGTGGTGGTAGTAGCACTAACCGCCAAACCGGTTAGCTGATTGCGAGCGCGAACGGTTTCCCGAGTTTGAGCGGTCGCGCGGTTGTTGGCGGTTTCGCGGTTGTCTCACTTCAGCCCAGAGTGCGTTGATCTCGCGTTTCTGTTCGTCAATTTGCGCTGATAACCGCGAACATCTTTCACACTTTTGCGGTTCGGTAGCACTTGACAACGCCGATACTTGTCTTTGTAGGGGCGCGACAGTCCCCAGTGCATCCATGACGCAATCGGCGGTTTTCGCCAGGTCGTCGAGGCTGACTCCTGGCTGTGCTACTTGTACGGCGATGCTGACGCGAACGATCGGGTTGATACGGTCCATCCACATGGCCCGGATAATCTCGTCGGCTGTTGAGGAACCTGCGAGCGTCTGTAGGTGGCGCATGAACTGAGATGGCGTCCTGTCACCGATGTCCTCGCGTTCCAGAAGTTGTCGCGTTTTTTAAGCCTGTGACTTCCCTAGGCGTCGCAGCAACTCGTCCTCAAGTTGTTTGGAGGCCTGTCGACTGGTGGGTTGAGAATTAGGTCGCGAACTTTTCTAGCCGCACGGATGTCGAGCAATCTCGCGACCTGACGAAACTTTTCTATGCTGGTTTTGACGCCGGCATCTTCAAGTGTCCATTCGACTTGCTGGAACCATACCTCCGCGTCGTCGGAAGTAAACATAGGTATTCTGAGACGCGCAGAGATCGAACTCGCGGGTTCGGGACTACCATTTGGCATTGTAACGATTAATTACTAGGGGTACTTGTTCAGACGGTTCGAAAACTGTATTGTCTATGTACACAACGACGCGTGAAATTCAAAGGGTACTTACTTGTATAGCTAAATGGTCAATGTTTGGAAACGACGTGTAAAATTCACTTGTATCACCGTCACCCACAAAAAAAATTTTCACGTCGGGGTCACGTCGGGACTGTGATAGGGGAATTTAATAATTAACACACGACGTTTATCAATGATGAAATTTATCAACACCAAAACACTATGACTAACGAAACACAAAATATAAAAGCGCCACGTGGCTTTGACGAAGCGAACAGTTTCACTTGCACCAGAAAGAGATGTTAGCTTTCCTGCTTGACCCGAAGAGAGCTATTTCCCTGAGATTTCTTCTCACCTGGAGGAAACAGAAATTCAGTCCAGCCAACACAAATTTCGGGTATTCGACCACTCGATTCTCGAGTGTTGCTGCTTCATCACCTCTATCTTTGATTTTCTGAATCATATTTATAAGTTCATCACCTTCTATGACAGGAATCATCTTTTTTGCAGGAACTGAAGGTCTTGATGTCCGCCTACTCAGTTGCATTTCACTGACCTAATAATAGGAACATTTGATATTGATAGAACCAGCCGCTTCGTTTCAACATCTGTACAGAATACATTTTCAGCACATTGGTTGATATATTCCAGGCCATACAGTACAGCAGCAAAGTGACTGCAAACTTTAGAATGGCCTGCCATGCAGGTACAATGAGCTGAAATTATTGCATCATCTTTGCCGTGGGGGGTTGTTCATCCTCTGTGAATGCTTGACCTAAAATTAAGATACATATTCAGAGAAAATGATGAATAAATCAAGTTCGAAAAATATCTAAATACCTTGGCAATCACACCAATGTGCTCTCCGATTGACTCTGCTTCACAATCATGTACAAATCCAGTTTCAAAATATTTGTAGCCAGTCAAACTTTTGTAGGCCTTCATCTGCTGATTTCTAAAGTAACTGTGAGTTAGCACCAGATAAGAATTCATGTCAAAAGCGGTAACTGGTGGAAAACATTCTATAGAACTGTTCATTTCTTCTGAAGTGGAAGTAAAAGGATCCATGCACCGTATCACTCTGATTTTTATCTTTGTAACGCACAGCAATGTCTTTGTTTTCACCTTCCAATGTTGGTAAATACTCACTTTAATTAAAAACAGCCATCATAATTATTTTCACAGCTTTCAAAGATAACAAAACACGAAAAAACAGCGAAGTACCTATGTCATTGTACTCATTGTGTGCCTACAGGCGGCCATATTGTTCGAGAATTGGTCACGTGTTCTGAACATTTTTACGTCTTCTTATTATTCCACAACCATAAATGTTCAGCAAATCATTCAGAAGCGTGACGGACGTAAAAAAATCGAAAAACACCTTGTGGTGTTTTCCTAAGTGGGCGTGTCAAATCTTTGACAACTCTAAGACCTGAGCCTTCTTCACTTCCATCAGATTTTCCTGTACAAATCTGAAATTGTGACACAAATGCAGACGGCCTGTCCTTATCCATATTTTATAGCCCCTCTTGATTGGCTTGAGTGGTGTATACTGGCGAAATCCTTTTCTCCCCTTGAATTTCACCATTGATTCGTCGATACTTTGATTTTTGCTGGGCTTGTATAATTTTCCAAAATATCTGACAGTTTGTCAAGCATTGTTCGTATCTTATACAACTTGTCGAATCCTGTTTGACCTACTTTTGGTTGGACAGCATTATCATTTAGGTGACATCACGAGACATGGAAGTGGTATAAAATTATCTCGCATCTGCAGTTTGGAAGACAAATAATCGCTGTAACTAGGTTTCTTTGTGAGTGCCAACATCAGATTTATACCAAGAAAACATTTGATTTCGCCGAGTCGGTTAGCAGGAAGCGATTGCCAAATTGCTGTGTAGCATATAAATTGGTTTTCGAAAACTATTTTGCCGATTAAGTTCTATAGTGAACAAGAACATATGTGAATATATCAGTTGGAGTCTCGATATTTTCAGGAATGTTAGGACCAAAATCTTCTATAAATGCCATTGGTTTGTTTGCAACATTCAAGTTTTTCGTCCCACTCTTTCGTGTTTTTTTGACGAAATTTGAAAGTGGTAATTCATCTCACTATCGTATCTAAACTGATACTATCAGTAGGATTATGTTGGATCTCAACAAAATTATCATCATCAAGTATCTCTATATCATCCTCAG
>NW_027412583.1:0-39291 GCF_025532065.1 Leptinotarsa decemlineata
TTTTGCCAAAACGAGGTGGTGAGGGCGCTCCTAGGACTGTACGTACCGTTGTAATTGGAGGAAAATATTTTGGAAGCCGTCGCGATGATCCTTCAATGAGCATCAGAAATCTATCAGAACAGTTCCATACATCCAAGTCCACTATTCATAAGAATAATTAGGGAACAACTGCTCCACCCATTTCACATCCAGAGAGGTACAGCCATGACACCCAAGATTTTCCAGCACGACTGGAAATGCCAATTGGTTCATGGATAGGCAAAGAGAGGATATGACATTTATTAATCGAGTTTTATTCACTGATGAAGCAGTTTCAGTAGAGATGGAGTTATCAACTCTCATAATCTCCATATATGGGCCGAAGAAAATCCCCATGGGATATTGCAAACCAAACACCAACGGAAATTCAACGTGAATGTTTGGGCTGGTATCATAAGAAACATCTTATAGGACCATTCGTTCTACAGGATCGATTGAATGAGAACGTTATTTGGAGTTCATTCAGAACGATTTAAATGGACTTTTGACATGTTCCATTGCAAACCCGAAGAGATATGTGGTTTATGCATGATGGCGCTCCTCCTCATTTTAGTTTTGATTGTGCGTGACCATCTGAACCATATTTCCACAATAGATGGATTGGTAGAGTGGGCCTTATTCATGGCCATCGCGGTCTCCGATTTAAATCCATTGGATTTCTTTCTGTGGGGGCATCTAAAAAGCCTTGTTGACGCTACACCTATTCACACAAAGATGCATTGTTGAATAGAATAACATTACATATAAAGCCATACGAAACGACCCTGGAATGCTATTTCAAGTACAGAGAGGGTGTCTTCGCAGACTAAGAAAATGTATAGAGAGAGAAGGTGGTCATATCGAGCAGTTTCTGTGCGGATTTTTCATTTTCTGTTTGCTCTTGAGGCTCTTGAGTTTCGTTAGTTAAACGTGTTTGCATTATAAAAATTCGTTATGAACATTTTACCTATCATTTCCATTTTCCTTAAAAACTAATATTTTCGAATAATGGTAGAATCTCAGGATAAATGTGTTGAATTAACGTTATCATTATTATTTCTGCTTTGATAATTATTCATTTCATAATGGTGGACGAGCGGTTGATGTCGTCGAGTGAAACTACATTTTTATCAAGACTCGTTTGCTCTGATCGACTTTCCACACGAGTACTTTTATTCATTAAAATTGTCCAAGTAACCTTGATTTGTTGAAAAATATTGAAAAATATCTGTCATTTCAAAGTTTGGGTGTGGACCATCGGGGTAGTCCGTTCCTGACTTTGTAGCAAACAACTGACTCCTGCATGAAAGCTCATTGAAGGAATTATTTGTTTAGTCAATTACCAAAATTTGGATGATTTTGAATATTCACTTGAAAATTATCAAAGAAAAACCTTTTTCATTTTGTAACTTCGAGGGCCCGTTACTTGGTAACGAAGGATTTAGGAAAAAAAGTATATGAAGTACTGGTGATATTTTGACCCCATCTATACATTCCCGAGAGGAAAAGAGGAAGTCAGGGACACCTATTTGAACCCTGTATATACGTCATTTTCAAAATACATCATTTAAAAAAAAAAGTCGGTTTAACAGAAGTCTAGCGTTTCTTCTACATGTCAAAAAAAATAATAAGACGTATCGTGTTAACCAAGTTAGCATTATCAGGAGAAGGTTCGCGGAGTTGCGTATTTGTTTATTTAATGATCAAAAATGGAAAAGCGAAGTATTCGACCGTTTTACATACGTTCAACCGTTTTATATACGTGCGTTTTAGAACGTCTCACATGCTTTTCGACCGTTTTGCATGCCTTTTAACTGTTTTTCGTCGTTTTATTCGTTATGGGAAACGAATGCAGATATCATCGACAGAGATAAATCAAAGATGGCCTAACATGTCAGAAGGGCACTAGGACACATCTTCTTTATTCATAGTTGAATCTCAACGTGCAGCTCATCAAATGAAAGCGGAAATGAATGCAAAATTCATCGACAAAGGAAAAATAAAGATGGCGTGATAAGTCAGAAGGGCAGAATCTCAACGTGCAGCGCACCAAATGAATGAAAATGAATGAAAATTTTATCGACAGAGAAAAAACAAGGCACTGAACCACATCTCCGTTAATTATAGTTGAATCTCAACGTGCAGCACATTGAATGAAAGAAAAATGAATGCAAAACTTATCGACAGAGAAAAAACAAAGATGGCCCACATATCGGCAGGGCACCTTCGTTATTAATAGTTGAATCTCAACTGTAGCACATCGATTGAAAAGGAAACGAATGCAAACTTCATCGACAGGGAAAAAACCAAAATGGCTTTATATAACAGAGGGGCACTAAGCCACATCTTCGATAACCATAGTTGAATCTCAACGTGCAGCACATCAATGAAAGAGAGATGAATGCAAATTTATCGACAGAGAAAAAACAAAGATGGCCTAATATCAGAAGGGCACTAGGCCACATCTTCGTCAATCATAGATGAATCTCAACGTGCAGCACATCTGAAGAAAGGAAACGAATGCAAAATTCATCGACAAAAAAACAAGATGGCGTTAAATGTCAAGGGGCACTAAGCCACATCTTCGATAATCATATTTGAATCTGAACGTGCAGCACATTGAATGAAAGGGAAACGAATGCAAAATTCATCGACAAAGAAAACAAAGATGGCGTTATATGTCAGAGGGTCACTAAGCCACATCTTCGATAATCATAGTTGAATCTCAACGTGCAGCACATCGAATGAAAGGGAAGCGAATGCAAAATTCATCGAACAGAAAAAAACAAAGATGGCCTCACATGTAAGAGGGGCACTAAGCCACATATTCGTTACTCATAGTTCATCGCAACGTGCAGCACATCAAACGAAAGGGAAATGAATGCAAAATTCATCAACATAGAAAAACAAGATGACCTAACATGTCGAAGGCACCAGCCACATCTTCGTTATCAATATCGCATCTCAACGTGCAGCATACCTAATGAAAGGTGGAACGAATGCAAAATTCGTTAACCACAGATGGCCTAATATGTCAGAAAAGCACTAGGCCACATATTGTAGTTTTGAATATAACTGAATATAACAAATATAACTAACGCGTATTTGTGAAAATCATCGTATTCCCATTGATAGTATCAGTACTGTCCCGTTTATCAAAGGACCACGAAACGTTTCAGTGTCTCCAAAATCAAATATCATTCTTCCAAAAACAATTTGTTGCATCATCCATTTCATCATCTGCATTATTATACTAAGATACGAGGGAAGACCCTCCGTCAGTTTAAAGTGGGTTTATCACCCAAAAAACCTTTGTTTAACTTCACAAACATTCGTTGCATGTCGTCATTTATTCCGGGCCCAATATTTTTTAGGCGGCAAGAAAATAGGTGACGAATCGTTTATTGGCTCCAACAGTCCCATTTCTATCAATTCTGCTGCCCATGGTGGTGTGTCTCTGAAAGGTGCAGGACCATCCTTAATTGTTTGCACTTTATCAGATTTCGGTGCTTCTTTCTTCAAATTCCAACATTTCACCGGAAGGTCACCTTCGCGATCCACGTTTATATATTTCCGTTTTGTATTCGGAAATTCAAAAACACCCTTTATCCTCCTCTTCGACTGTAGTCCTTCCATTCGAATGAATAGTTTTCTGCACTGTCTTCCAGGTAATCGGATTACTTTTGTCATATCGCCTATGAGGTACGAAGATACGTGTGTCATTTTTCTGAATGGGCCTCAGACCTCCAGTCATGTCTTCCAACAGTCCCAATTTTCATTAATCTTGCTGCCCATGGTGGTGTGTCGCTGAAAAGTGCGGGGCGGTTCTTATTTGTTTGCACTTTTCCAGAATTCATCTCGGCTTTTTCTAATTTCAAACGTTTTTGCGGTAAGTCACCCTCATGATCCAGCTCAACATATTTTCGTTTCAAAGCGGAAAATTCAGGAAACCGTGCGCCTTCCTTCGTGACTTTGTCATTAGTACACGTTTTATGATTCATCCTTCCCTTTTCTTTGTCGAATCGAACCTTCATGGGTCTATCCGCCGGGATCTTACTCTTCTCCATCGTCGGTTTACAAAGTTCATTTTTCCTCTTGGAACCATCAGTACACCTCTTTCTGTTCCGTGCTATTCGCCTTCTCGTCAGACTGGATCTTCGTACCCGAAGATATGTCGTGTTCTGTCCATTCGAGTTAACAGTTTTTTGCACTCTCTTTCCGGTAATCGGTTTAGTTTTATTATATTTTTCTACAAGGTACGAAGTTGCGTGGGTCATATTCCTGAATCGGCGGTAGACCTTCAGTCATGTCCGAACGTTCCATTTTAGCATTCGTGTTACTCATATCTATCGAAATAATTTTCTGAGTTTCCAAAAATTCATCTCTTCTTGGAGGCGATTTCAACGGAGATAACATTTTCACACGGAACACCTGTGATGCCAGGATTGAATTCACTTCATCCCTATCAACGCCAAACGTCTTCATGGGCCTATCCGCCGGATTCTCCGTCGGCTTCCACGGTTCATTCTTCCTCTTGGAGCCATCAGTACACCTTTTCTCCTTCGTGCATTTACCCACCCCATCAGATTGGATCCTCATACCAGAATATATGTCGGTGTTCTCTCCATTCGAATGAACATTTTTCTGAATTGCCGGTAGGTCTTCAGCCATGTCCGAATGTCCGTTCTTACGGATGCTGGTAACTTTTTCTGAGAATCCACCAATTCATTTCTTCCTGGAGACGATTTCAACGGCGAAAACATTTTCAAACGGAACTTCTCTGATGCCATAATTGAATTCTCTTCGTCCGAATCATCGCCAAAAAGTTCTTTCATCTTCTTTTTGATATCGACCGTTGTTTTACTTGGTGGGCTCCCTTTCTTCAATTCTGAAACGATTTCGCGTTTATCCCCAACGTTCGCAACAGGCCTCTTTGACATAAAGTATTTACCGTCCATTGTTCAGCGATTCAATCGACACCAAATCTGCTACCACACAAACACTGTCAATTTCAATACACACACAATTCTCTTGAACACCGCCACTATCAATGAATAATTGTTAAAATTTCGGCGTTTATATAGGATTTTTCTCACTATCGCAACGAGTTCTCAACCAATCAGAAAGCCGGAGTTAATGACTTTCTAAATTGACTGACCACCCAAGCAGAACGGAAGAAGGTAATGACGATAATTGAGAGGTTACATCTGATATGGAAAATATGCAAAGTGGGTATGAAACTCATAAAATTCTAGGTCGATTTGAAACCCAATACACCAATATATTCTCTCAGCACGGTTTATTATTCGATTTTGACAATTTTTTCTATAGAAATGATATCTCCGAGAAATATGAAAACGAATTAAATATTCAGAGAAAGCAGAAACTAGTGATGAAAAATCAAAGCTCAACCAACAAAATGTAGTGATGCGGTCCCTCAATGTGTACAGGGTGTCTAAAAATACATCATTTCAGAAAAAAACATAGTATCAATGTATATATACGTCATTTCAAAATACATCATTTAAAAAAAAACAAGTCGGTTTAACAGAAGTCTAGCGTTCCTACATGTCAAAAAAATAATGAGTCGTATCGTTGTTAACCAAGTTAGCATTATCAGGAGAAGGTGTCGCGGAGTTGCGTATTGTTTATTTAATGATCAAAAATGGGAAAAGTGAAGTATTTGACCGTTTTACATGCGTTTCAACCGTTTTACGTGCGTTTAGAACGTCTCACATGCGTTTCGACCGTTTTGCATGCCTTTTAACTGTTTTACGTGCGTTTATTCGTTATGGGAAACGAATGCAGATATCATCGACAGAGAAAAATCAAAGATGGCCTAACATGTCAGAAGGGCACTAGGCCACATCTTCTTTATTCATAGTTGAATCTCAAAGTGCAGCTCATCAAATGAAAGGGAAATGAATGCAAAATTCATCGACAAAGGAAAAATAAAGATGGCGTGATAAGTCAGAAGAATGAAAAATTTATCGACAGAGAAAAACAAGGCACTGAACCACATCTCCGTTAATAATAGTTGAATCTCAACGTGCAGCACATTGAATGAAAGAAAAATGAATGCAAAACTTATCGACAGAGAAAAAACAGAAATGGCCCAACATATCGGCAGGGCACCTTCGTTATTAATAGTTGAATCTCAACTGCAGCACATCGATTGAAAAGGAAACGAATGCAAACTTCATCGAAAGGAAAAAAACCAAAATGACTTTATATAACAGAGGGGCACTAAGCCACATCTTCGATAACCATAGTTGAATCTCAACGTGCAGCACATCAAATGAAAGGGAGATGAATGCAATATTTATCGATAGAGAAAAAACAAAGATGGCCTAATATGTCAGAAGGGCACTAGGCTACATCTTCGTCAATCATAGATGAATCTCAACGTGCAGGACATCTGAAGAACAGGAAACGAATGCAAAATTCATCGACAAAAAAACAATGATGGCGTTATATGTCAGAGGGGCACTAAGCCACATCTTCGATAATCAAATTTGAATCTGAACGTGCAGCACATTGAATGAAAGGGAAACGAATGCAAAATTCATCGACAAAAAGAACAAAGATGGCGTTATATGTCAGAGGGTCACTAAGCCACATCTTCGATAATCATAGTTGAATCTCAACGTGCAGCACATCGAATGAAAGGGAAGCGAATGCAAAATTCATCGACAGAGAAAAAACTAAGATGGCCTCACATGTAAGAGGGGCACTAAGCCACATATTCGTTACTCATAGTTCATCGCAACGTGCAGCACATCAAACGAAAGGGAAATGAATGCAAAATTCATCAACATAGAGAAAACAAAGATGGCCTAACATATCGGAAGGGCACCAAGCCACATCTTCGTTATCAATAGTCGCATCTCAACGTGCAGCACATCGAATGAAAGGTGAACGAATGCAAAATTCATCGACAGAGAAAAAAACAAAGATGGCCTAATATGTCAGAAAGGCACTATGCCACATATTGTAGTTTTGAATATAACTGGAGTATTTTTTCATCACCAAACCCGTATTGTAACACCTCCACACGTGTTTCGATCGCAAAATGATCGGAATATTGGTTCAGTGTTGGGAGAAAACACCAGTACTATTCATATATTTCGTGTTGTTCAGTTATGAAATTGATGAAACTGCCAAAAATAATTTTCTCCACTTGCTACTTTATTTATTTTGCAGACTGTCATAGTACAATGGAAAAAATTGAATAACTGTGTATCCCTTTATAATAACAATAATATTCGTTTGTGAATATTCAATAACCCTTGTCTAATCACGTATTTAAAAATCATCGTATTCCATTGATAGTATCAGTACTTCCCGTTTATCAATGGACACGAAACGTTCAGTGGTCCAAACATCAAAATATCATTCTTCCAAAAACAATTTGTTGCATCATCCATTTCATTATCTGCATTATTATACCAAGATACGAGGGAAGACCCTCCGTCAGTTTAAGGTGGGTTTATCATCCAGAAAACCTTTGTTTAACTTCACAAACATTCGTTGCATGTCGTCATTCATTCCGGGCCCAATATTTTTCTAGGCGGCAAGAAAATAGGTGACGAATCGTTTAGTGGCTCCAACAGTCCCATTTCAATCAATTTTGCTGCCCATGGTGGTGTGTCTCTGAAAGGTGCAGGACCATCCTTAATTGTTTGCACTTTATCAGATTTCGGTGCTCCTTTCTTCAAGTTCCAACATTTCACCGGAAGGTCACCTTCGCGATCCACGTTTATATATTTCCGTTTTGAATTCGGAAATTCAAAACACCCTTATCCCCCTCTTCGACTGTAGTCCTTCCATTCGAATGAATAGTTTTCTGCACTGTCTTCCAGGTAATCGGATTACTTTTATCATATCGCCTATGAGGTACGAAGATACGTGTGTCATGTTTCTGAATGGGCCTTAGACCTCCAGTCATGTCTTCCAACAGTCCAATTTTCATCAATCTTGCTGCCCATGGTGGTGTGTCGCTGAAAAGTGCGGGGCGGTTCTTATTTGTTTGCACTTTTCCAGAATTCATCTCGGCTTTTTCTAATTTCAAACGTTTTTGCGGTAAGTCACCCTCATGATCCAGCTCAACATATTTTCGTTTCAAAGTGGAAAATTCAGGAAACCGTGCGCCTTCCTTCGTGACTTCGTCATTAGTACACGTTTTTTGATTCATCCTTCCCTTTTCTTTGTCGAATCGAACCTTCATGGTCTATCCGCCGGGATCTTACTCTTCTCCATCGTCGGTTTATAAAGTTCATTTTTCCTCTTGGAACCATCAGTACACCTCTTTCGTTCCGTGCTATTCGCCTTCTCGTCAGACTGGATCTTCGTACCCGAAGATATGTCGTTGTTCTGTTCATTCGAGTGAACAGTTTTTTGCACTCTCTTTCCGGTAATCGGTTTAGTCCTATTATATTTTCTACAAGGTACGAAGTTGCGTGGGTCATATTCCTGAATCGGCGGTAGACCTTCAGTCATGTCCGAACGTTCCATTTTAGCATTCGTGTTACTCATATCTGTATCTGTATCTGTAGAGTAGGGAGGGTGAGTGTAAGCCCACGCACTTAGGCCACATGTGACCCATTGTACATCCTCCCGAGGAGTTGTCCTCCTAGGTCGTCGTCCATCCTGTCCTTTCCAGGAAGGTGGACAGGTCGCTGGGAGACATCTCCTTTATATCGGCAGGTGTAGGCCAAGACTCGCCGAACACACACTCTCTTATTGACGATAACTCCGGGCACTCGCACAGGATATGCCTGACAGTCTCATCTTCCTGTTCACACATCCTGCATAGAGGTGTGTCCACTAGCCCCATATTATGTAGGTGTTTCCTTAGCTGACAGTGGCCAGTCAGAAATCCTACTGAAAGGCGTAGATTTTTCCTGGTCATCGCCAGATATTTCTTCGGCGCCAGCTTCCCAGGGTCGCCAAGGTGATCCTGGCAAGATTACATCCTTTGATTTCATCCCATCTCTTTAAAGATTGGGCATGGGTGTAACATTTGACTAGTTCCGCAATTGTCGATGTCATCAGGCCGTGGGTGCCACTTGGTCCTAAAATTCTTAGTCCAGCCGCTTCCTTGGCTAAAGAGTCGGCAATGCGATTACCTTTACTCCTTTCGTGCCCTTTAACCCACCTCAGGATAATGTTATTATCTACCGAGGCTTTGGCTAAATCTTGGTGGCACTCTAGTGCTAGTCCTGAAGTAACACGGTGTCTGTTCAAGGCTAATAGTGCTTGTCTGCTATCAGTGCAGATTGTAATGTTTTTGCCAGAAATTCTTTTCTTCGTTATTTCTTTTGTGGCGATTGAGATACCAGCCAGTTCTGTTTGGACCACGCTGGTATTTCTTCCCATTCCCCATTTAATCCTTAGGCTTAGTGATCTGGAGTACACTCCACATCCTGAACCTTCTTTGGTTTTTGAGCCATCTGTATAAATCCGTATTGCATTTGTAGCATCTGACTCTGTGTTCTGCTTAATTTGTATTTTGTAGGGTTTATTAAACACAAACCTGGGTTCAATTGCATCACTTGTTGCCTGCAGCAGAGGTTGCGCAGTAAGCGCTTCCCGCCATAGGCCCAGCCTCAATCGACCCATTCCTACTTCTAGGTTTACACCAGCCGTGTGCAATCGTATCATGGCCATTAACGCAACCTCCTTAACGTACAGATCCAGAGGGCTCAGACCCGTGATTAATTCCATTGCCGCGGTTGGTGTTGTTCTCATGGCTCCTGTGATGTTTAAACAAGCCAGTCGCTGTATTTGATATAATTTTTGGATGGCCGTTGCTTGTAGAACTTTCGGTCCCCATACAATGGCTCCATACGTTAACATAGGTCTTATTATTGCAGTGTAGATCCAGGCGACTACACGGGTGAAAGACCCCATGCGCGTCCCACTGTCCTCCGACATTGCTCATAAGCCACGTATGCTCTTTTTGCTCTGCTCTGTAGATGAGAGTTCCATGTTAGCTTCTTGTCGAGGATAATACCAAGGTATTTCAGTTGGCTTTTGAAGATTTCGGGAGGTTTTAAGCCCGTTAAACTTCTTTTCCTGGTGAAAAGGACCATCTCAGTCTTCTTGGGATTGATCGACAGTGAGTGTTCCTTACACCATGTTTCTATCAATTTTGAGCCCATCCTGCGCTCTATCGCACAGTGTGTTTACAAATTTGCCGGTCTGCAAGATAACTATGTCATCTGCGTATGCAATTGTGTAGAATCCATTTTTGTTAAGGTGATTAATTAGGGTATCCAGAACTATGTTCCAGAGAAGGGGTGATAAGACCCCTCCCTGTGGACATCCCCTCATGACCAGTCCTTTAACTGTGATGTCTTCTACATTAATACTTATTGCTCTGCTAGAGAGCATCTGGAGTATCCATTCTCCTACTACCAGGGGTACATTCCTGGAGTGTAGTTGCTGGGTAATTGTTGGAAAGGTTGTTTTATCAAACGCTCCCTCAATATCTATGAATATACCTAGGGTGGATTCTTTGTTGTCCAATGATCTCTCGATTCTGCCAACCACATGGTGAAGGGCAGAATCAGTAGACCTTCCCGGGGTATATGCATGCTGATTTGGATGAAGTGGGTTGTTAACAAGTACTTCATCTCTTATGTACCGCTCACATAGCCTCTCCATGGTTTTTAAGAAAAACGATGTGAGACTAATTGGTCGGAATGCTTTTGGTAGGGTGTAGTCCATCCTACCTGGTTTGGGTATAAATACTACTCTTACTTCTCTCCACTTACTGGGAATATACCTCAGAGCTAGAGAGGCTCTGAATATTCCAACCAGGTGTGGCATAAGAGTGTCCAGTCCCCACTGAAGTAGGGCTGGTCTTATACCGTCAGGCCCTGGTGACTTGAAGGGGGAAAAGCCCGATATAGCCCATCTTATTTTGTCCTCATCAATTACTGTACTAGCATATTGCCAGTCATATTGTGAGGGTGTTATTGGTACATCCGTCCAGTTCGCCGTTCCAGGAAAGACAGAACCTGGGAAGTGAGTTTCCATAAGAATCTCAGCACTCTCCTGGAGGTTGGCGGCTTTGTCGCCATTTTTCCTCGTCAGGATGCCGATAGTCTTTTGGTGGTCATTTGAGAGTGCCTTCTGTAGCCTAGAAGCTAGTGGAAAGTCTTCGACTGCCTCACAATAGGCTCTCCAGGCTTCTCTTTGTTTTCGTCTGCAGACTTTTTTGAACTCTCTGAGGTTGGCTTGATATATAACCCAGTCCTCTTCGAGTCTTGTACGTTTTGCCTTGTTAAAGGTCGTTCTCGCTGTCTTCCTGAGGTGTTCCAATTCAGGGCACCACCATGTGTTGGTTGTGCCATGCGTTTGAACCATCCTCATTGGACAGGATTCCTTATAGGCAGTGTCTATTTTGTTGTGGATAGATACTGTGTACCTTTCCAGTTCTTCATTGTTGCCAGGAGTCAGGACCTCTGTTTCCCGCAGAGCTCCTCTTAAGAGTCGATTGTAGAGAGCTACATCCGTCCTCTTCGGGTCACGGGATTTCACAGTAGTCCTGAGATCCTGGCTTACCGTATAGGTCAGCCAGCGGTGGTCTGACATAGAGATATGGTCCGAGACTTGCCAGTCTTGGATTTTGTTTGATATTTCGGCTGTCGTGAGCGTGATATCTATTAACGTTTGGCTACGGGCATTAATAAATGTTGGCTCCGTGCCTCTGTTCAAGATTGTTAGATCTTTCTGTATTATATATTCGTATAGTGACTTACCTCGGGCGTTGATATCCTTGCTGCCCCAGCTCACGTGGTGAGAGTTTGAGTCGCAACCCAATATGAGCTCCACTCTCTGGTTGAGGCAGTGGTCCACTAGTACTTCCATTTCTCTGGTCGGTGGTAGGGTGGCTGCATCTGAAGGGAGGTACACCGATGCGATTATCAACGCCATATATTTGCCTTTCCCAACTGGACATTCAACTTTGACCGCAGTGAGATCTGAGGTGCTGAATTGTGCCATCGGAAACGCTCTGTATTTCCTAGGAACATAGACAGCCGTCCTAGGTTGCTGGTTGCTTGGTAAGCTGAAAATTTGACCAGTTAAACTACTGAAACCAGTAATTTTGGTCTTAATTATCCAGGGCTCCTGGATCAAAGCTATTGCCTCCTCCAATACATCAAGGTGGCGACATAGTGTTGCCGTTGCCGCCTTTTTGTGTTGGAGGTTGCATTGTATTATTTTTACTTTTTTTCCAACGTCCTTGCCCATGAGACAGTTGTTGGATACAAAGTTACCTTTAGAGGTCCATCTGCTCCCCTGCTAAGGGGGAGGTGGCCTCGCTGTTTTTGGGTGCCTCCTCCGTCAGGTCATCGAATGTCATCTGTTCAGATGCTTCGACTTCCTTTTCGGGACCCATGGTGGCCTTGGGGTCAATATCCACTTTAGGTGGTTCAACTTCCAAGGACCTAGGGTCTTCAGAGGTACCCTCTGTTTCTTTTATTGTTGCCCTAATAGTCAGTGAGGTAAACGCGTAGCTTAACCTCATTGACTTCTTCTTCAGACAGCCATATCATCTTCTCCGATCCCGAAGACGAAGAGGTGTCCTTGTGGGTTCATCTTAACCTCATGATGGAAGGTGCACCATCTTGCTACCTTCAGGTCAGGATTCTGCGCCTTTAGCCGACCCAGCACCCTCTCCTTTTCACCGGATGTCGTCTTGTGGACGTCCTCCGGGATCCAGAGTGAGGCTTTGGTAAGCTTCGGGAGCTTATCCACACTGACGACTGCAAGTGATGCCTCCTCCCATGGCTTAATATTCATTGTGGCTTTCTTCAGCCACTCTAGCGTCACGTCGTCATCGCAGACCACTCTGATGATTTCACCGGAGTATGTCCACGACTTGAACGTGGGCGGTTTGCTGTTGTTGCTGGAGGCGGAGAAGATGATCTTGTCCAGCTCCTCCAACAGTTGTTTTTTGATGAGACTCTCTCGTTCTGCGGTAACCTTACCGTACGGGTTAGTCTCATCTATGATGGCTACCTTGAGGTGTCTCAAGGCGGCCTCCACGAAGGTTTTGGAAGGTGCAGCGACATTTCTGTCGCTGCGCAGCTTCTTCAACCTTCTTGGGGTTCCCTCCGTGGAGGTACTCGCGTGAGGGCGCTTTCCTGCGGTGGCAGCCGGTTCCTTGCCTTTTTCCAAGGCGGAGCTCTTGGCGCCCTCCGCAAGAGGTGCCCTTGTTGTTGAGGATGGAGTGGGAGAGGTGGAGGGTGCACTCATAGTTGCTGCCACTTCTGCCTCTTTCGCTCTCTTCCTCCTCTTGGCCTCGGCGCCGCTGATACGCTTACGCCTTGGCCTTTGCGTTGCATCGCGAGGTGGTCTGCTATGTCCAGCCTCTTTCTGAGCGGTAGCTTGGGGTGAGCATTTCTGTTCATCCCCAGCCCCCGCCCTAAATTGAGGTGAGCATTGCTGTCCAGCCTCGGGATTGTTTGGTTTTTTGTACTAACGTTTTGTTTCCATGTATGTTCCCACGAGTAGCAAGGGAAGGGCTGGTCACCTCTAGCAGAGCCCCGCATTACCAGAGGAAGGCTAGTTACAATGAGGTTTCGCCCGGTTCCTCAAGGGGATCGTTCGTAACCGCATATAACCCTGCGGCCATTCAGCTGTCGACACGATTCCTTACATCTTAGCTTGGGTAGGCTGGTCCGCGGTGGCATGTTTTGCAGGGCTTTTGGGGGTTTTAGTTCCCCTCACCCTACTTATTTCTGCCACTGACCAGGAGTCCGTCAACCCCGTCCGTTAGGCCCCATTGGCTTCCCGGATAGGACCCCCAGTCCCCTGACCGTTCCCCTATCCGCCACCTGGGGACGCGCCCGATAGGTAGCCCAACCCACGGGTCGTGTTACTCATATCTATCGAAATAATTTTCTGAGTTTCCAAAAATTCATCCCTTCTTGGAGGCGATTTCAACGGAGATAACATTTTCACACGGAACACCTGTGATGCTAGGATTGAATTCACTTCATCCCTATCAACGCCAAACGTCTTCATGGGCCTATCCGCCGGATTCTCCATCGGCTTCCACGGTTCATTCTCCCTCTTGGAGCCATCAGTACACCTTTTCTCCTTCGTGCATTTACCCACCCCATCAGATTGGATCCTCATACCAGAATATATGTCGGTGTTCTCTCCATTCGAATGAACAGTTTTTAGCACTCTTCTTCCGGTAATCGGTTTAGTTCTGTTATATTTTCTGCAAGGTACGAAGGTTCGTGAGTCATTTTTCTGAATTGCCGGTAGGTCTTCAGCCATGTCCGAATGTTCCGTTCTTACGGATGCTGGTAACTTTTTCTGAGAATCCACCAATTTATTTCTTCCTGGAGACGATTTCAACGGCGATAACATTTTCAAACGGAACTTCTCTGATGCCATAATTGATTTCTCTTCGTCCGAATCATCGCCAAAAAGTTCTTTCATCTTCTTTTTGATATCGACCGTTTTATTTGGTGGGCTCCCTTTCTTCAATTCTGAAACGATTTCGCGTTCATCCCCAACCTTCGCAACAGGCCTCTTTGACAAAAAGTATTTACCGTCCATTGTTCAGCGATTCAATCGACACCAAATCTGCTACCACACAAACACTGTCAATTTCAATACACACACAATTCTCTTGAACACCGCCACTATCAATGAATAATTGTTGAAATTTCGGCGTTTATATAGGATTTTTCTCACTATCGCAACGAGTTCTCAACCAATCAGAAAGCCGGAGTTAATGACTTTCTAAATTGACTGACCACCCAAGCAGAACGGAAGAAGGTAATGACGATAATTGAGAGGTTTCATCTGATATGGAAAATATGTAAATTGGGTATGAAACTCATAAAATTCCAGGTCGATTTGAAACCCAATACACCAATATATTCTCTCAGCACGGTTTATTATTCGATTTTGACAATTTTTTCTATAGAAATGATATCTCCGAGAAATATGAAAACGAATTAAATATTCAGAGAAAGCAGAAACTAGTGATGAAAAATCAAAGCTCAACCAACAAAATGCAGTCATGCGGACCCTCAATGTGTACAGGGTGTCTAAAAATACATCATTTCAGAAAAAAACATAGTATCAATGTATATATACGTCATTTCAAAATACATCATTTAAAAAAAAAAGTCGGTTTAACAGAAGTCTAGCGTTTCTACATGTCAAAAAAATAATAAGTCGTATCGTTGTTAACCAAGTTAGCATTATCAGGAGAAGTTGTCGCGGAGTTGCGTATTGTTTATTTAATGATCAAAAATGGGAAAAGCGAAGTATTCGACCGTTTTACATACGTTTCAACCGTTTTACGTGCGTTTAGAACGTCTCACATGCGTTTCGACCGTTTTGCATGCCTTTTAACTGTTTTACGTGCGTTTATTCGTTATGGGAAACGAATGCAGATATCATCGACAGAGATAAATCAAAGATGGCCTAACATGTCAGAAGGGCAATAGGCCACATCTTCTTTATTCATAGTTGAATCTCAACGTGCAGCTCATCAAATGAAAGGTAAATGAATGCAAAATTCATCGACAAAGGAAAAATAAAGATGGCGTGATAAGTCAGAAGGGCAGAATCTCAACGTGCAGCGCACCAAATGAAGGGAAAATGAATGAAAATTTTATCGACAGAGAAAAAACAAGGCACTGAACCACATCTCCGTTAATTATAGTTGAATCCCAACGTGCAGCACATTGAATGAAAGAAAAATGAATGCAAAACTTATCGACAGAGAAAAAACAAAGATGGCCCAACATATCGGCAGGGCACCTTCGTTATTAATAGTTGAAGCTCAACTGTAGCACATCGATTGAAAAGGAAACGAATGCAAACTTCATCGACAGGGAAAAAACCAAAATGGCTTTATATAACAGAGGGGCACTAAGCCACATCTTCGATAACCATAGTTGAATCTCAACGTGCAGCACATCAAATGAAAGAGAGATGAATGCAAAATTCATCGACAGAGAAAAAACAAAGATGGCCTAATATGTCAGAAGGGCACTAGGCCACATCTTCGTCAATCATAGATGAATCTCAACGTGCAGCACATCTGAAGAAAGGGAAACGAATGCAAAATTCATCGACAAAGAAAACAAAGATGGCGTTATATGTCAGAGGGGCACTAAACCACATCTTCGATAATCATAGTTGAATCTCAACGTGCAGCACATCGAATGAAAGGGAAGCGAATGCAAAATTCATCGACAGAGAAAAGACAAAGATGGCCTCACATGTAAGAGGGGTAATAAGCCACATATTCGTTACTCATAGTTCATCGCAACGTGCAGCACATCAAACGAAAGGGAAATGAATGCAAAATTCATCAACATAGAAAAAACGAAGATGGCCTAACATGTCGGAAGGGCACCAGGCCACATCTTCGTTATCAATAGTCGCATCTCAACGTGCAGCATGATGCATGCATGCATGATAATGAAAGGTGAACGAATGCAAAATTCGTTAACCTAAGATGGCCTAATATGTCCGAAAGGCACTAGGCCACATATTGTAGTTTTGAATATAACTGGAGTATTTTCTCATCACCAAACCCGTATTGTAACACCTCCACACGTGTTTCGATCGCAAAATGATCAGAATATTGCTTCAGTGTTGGGAGAAAACACCAGTACTATTCATATATTTCGTGTTGTTCAGTTATGAAATTGATGAAACTGCCAAAAATAATTTTCTCCACTTGCTACTTTATTTATTTTGCAGACTGTCATAGTACAATGAAAAAAATTGAATAACTACGTATCCCTTTATAATAACAATAATATTCGTTTGTGAATATGCAATAACCCTTGTCTAATCGCGTATTTAAAAATCATCGTATTCCATTGATAGTATCAGTACTTCCCGTTTATCAATGGACACGAAACGTTCAGTGGTCCAAACATCAAAATATCATTCTTCCAAAAACAATTTGTTGCATCATCCATTTTATCATCTGCATATTATACCAAGATACGAGGGAAGACCCTCCGTCAGTTTAAGGTGGGTTTATCATCCAGAAAACCTTTGTTTAACTCCACAAACATTCGTTGCATGTCGTCATTCATTCCGGGCCCAATATTTCTCTAGGCGGCAAGAAAATAGGTGACGAATCGTTTAGTGGCTCCAACAGTCCCATTCCTATCAATTTTGCTGCCCATGGTGGTGTGTCTCTGAAAGGTGCAGGACCATCCTTAATTGTTTGCACTTTATCAGATTTCGGTGCTTCTTTCTTCAAATTCCAACATTTCACCGGAAGGTCACCTTCGCGATCCACGTTTATATATTTCCGTTTTGTATTCGGAAATTCAAAACACCCTTTATCCTCCTCTTCGACTGTAGTCCTTCCATTCGAATGAATAGTTTTCTGCACTGTTTTCCAGGTAATCGGATTACTTTTGCCATATCGCCTATGAGGTACGAAGATACGTGTGTCATGTTTCTGAATGGGCCTTAGACCTCCAGTCATGTCTTCCAACAGTCCAGTTTTCAATAATCTTGCTGCCCATGGTGGTGTATCGCTGAAAAGTGCAGAAGTCTTGCGTTCCTACATGTCAAAAAAATAATAAGTCGTATCGTTGTTAACCAAGTTAGCATTATCAGGAGAAGGTGTCGCGGAGTTGCGTATTGTTTATTTAATGATCAAAAATGGGAAAAGCGAAGTATTCGACGGTTTTACATGCGTTTCAACCGTTTTACGTGCGTTTAGAACGTCTCACATGCGTTTCGACCGTTTTGCATGCCTTTTAACTGTTTTACGTGCGTTTATTCGTTATGGGAAACGAATGCAGATTTCATCAACATAGAAAAAACAAAGATGGCCTAACATGTCGGAAGGGCACCAGGCCACATCTTCGTTATCAATAGTCGCATCTCAACGTGCAGCATACCTAATGAAAGGTGAACGAATGCAAAATTCGTTCACCTAAGATGGCCTAATATGTCAGAAAGACATATTAGGACCACTGACAGAATATGTCAGTGGTCCAAATATCAAAATATCAATCTTCCAAAAACAATTTGTTGCATCATCCATTTCATTATCTGCATTAATATACCAAGATACGAGGGAAGACCCTCCGTCAGTTTAAGGTGGGTTTATCATCCAGAAAACCTTTGTTTAACTTCACAAACATTCGTTGCATGTCGTCATTCATTCCGGGCCCAATATTTTTCTAGGCGGCAAGAAAATAGGTGACGAATCGTTTAGTGGCTCCAACAGTCCCATTTCTATCAATTTTGCTGCCCATGGTGGTGTGTCTCTGAAAGGTGCAGGATCATCCTTAATTGTTTGCACTTTATCAGATTTCGGTGCTCCTTTCTTCAAGTTCCAACATTTCACCGGAAGGTCACCTTCGCGATCCACGTTTATATATTTCCGTTTTGAATTCGGAAATTCAAAACACCCTTTATCCTCCTCTTCGACTGTAGTCCTCCCATTCGAATGAATAGTTTTCTGCACTGTCTTCCAGGTAATCGGATTACTTTTGTCATATCGCCTATGAGGTACGAAGATACGTGTGTCATGTTTCTGAATGGGCCTTAGACCTCCAGTCATGTCTTCCAACAGTCCAATTTTCATCAATCTTGCTGCCCATGGTGGTGTGTCGCTGAAAAGTGCGGGGCGGTTCTTATTTGTTTGCACTTTTCCAGAATTCATCTCGGCTTTTTCTAATTTCAAACGTTTTTGCGGTAAGTCACCCTCATGATCCAGCTCAACATATTTTCGTTTCAAAGCGGAAAATTCAGGAAACCGTGCGCCTTCCTTCGTGACTTCGTCATTAGTACACGTTTTTTGATTCATCCTTCCCTTTTCTTTGCCGAATCGAACCTTCATGGGTCTATCCGCCGGGATCTTACTCTTCTCCATCGTCGGTTTATAAAGTTCATTTTTCCTCTTGGAACCATCAGTACACCTCTTTTGTTCCGTGCTATTCGCCTTCTCGTCAAACTGGATCTTCGTACCCGAAGATATGTCGGTGTTCTGTTCATTCGAGTAAACAGTTTTTTGCACTCTCTTTCCGGTAATCGGTTTAGTCCTATTATATTTTCTACAAGGTACGAAGTTGCGTGGGTCATATTCCTGAATCGGCGGTAGACCTTCAGTCATGTCCGAACGTTCCATTTTAGCATTCGTGTTACTCATATCTATCGAAATAATTTTCTGAGTTTCCAAAAATTCATCCCTTCTTGGAGGCGATTTCAACGGAGATAACATTTTCACACGGAACACCTGTGATGCCAGGATTGAATTCACTTCATCCCTATCAACGCCAAACGTCTTCATGGGCCTATCCGCCGGATTCTCCATCAGATTGGATCCTCATACCAGAATATATGTCGGTGTTCTCTCCATTCGAATGAACATTTTTCTGAATTGCCGGTAGGTCTTCAGCCATGTCCGAATGTTCCGTTCTCACGGATGCTGGTAACTTTTTCTAAGAATCCACCAATTCATTTCTTCCTGGAGACGATTTCAACGGCGAAAACATTTTCAAACGGAACTTCTCTGATGCCATAATTGAATTCTCTTCGTCCGAATCATCGCCAGAAAGTTCTTTTATCTTCTTTTTGATATCGACCGTTGTTTTACTTGGTGGGCTCCCTTTCTTCAATTCTGAAACGATTTCGCGTTTATCCCCAACGTTCGCAACAGGCCTCTTTGACAAAAAGTATTTACCCTCCATTGTTCAGCGATTCAATCGACACCAAATCTGCTACCACACAAACACTGTCAATTTCAATACACACACAATTCTATTGAACACCGCCACTATCAATGAATAATTGTTAAAATTTTGGCGTTTATATAGGATTTTTCTCATTATCGCAACAGAGTTCTCATCCAATCAGAAAGCCGGAGTTAATGACTTTCCAAATTGACTGACCACCCAAGCAGAACGGAAGAAGGTAATGACGATAATTGAGAGGTTACATCTGATATATAAATATGCAAAGTGGGTATGAAACTCATAAAATTCCAGGTCGATTTGAAACCCAATACACCAATATATTCTCTCAGCACGGTTTATTATTCGATTTTGACAATTTTTTCTATAGAAATGATATCTCCGAGAAATATGAAAACGAATTAAATATTCAGAGTAAGCAGAAACTAGTGATGAAAAATCAAAGCTCAACCAACAAAATGTAGTGATGCGGTCCCTCAATGTGTACAGGGTGTCTAAAAATACATCATTTCAGAAAAAAACATAGTATCAATGTATATATATATATATATATATATAGGTCATTTCAAAATACATCATTTAAAAAAAACAAGTCGGTTTAACAGAAGTCTTGCGTTCCTACATGTCAAAAAAATAATATGTCGTATCGTTGTTAACCAAGTTAGCATTATCAGGAGAAGGTGTCGCGGAGTTGCGTATTGTTTATTTAATGATCAAAAATGGGAAAAGCGAAGTATTCGACGGTTTTACATGCGTTTCGACCGTTTTGCATGCCTTTTAACTGTTTTACGTGCGTTTATTCGTTATGGGAAACGAATGCAGATTTCATCGACAGAAAAAAATCAAAGATGGCCTAACATGTCAGAAGGGCACTAGGCCACATCTTCTTTATTCATAGTTGAATCTTTACGTGCAGCTCATCAAATGAAAGGGAAATGAATGCAAAATTCATCGACAAAGGAAAAATAAAAATGGCGTGATGAGTCAGAAGGGCAGAATCTCAACGTGCAGCACACTAAATGAAGGGGAAATCAATGAAAAATTTATCGACAGAGAAAAAACAAGGCACTGAACCACATCTCCGTTAATTATAGTTGAATCTCAACGTGCAGCACATTGAATGAAAAAAAAATGAATGCAAAACTTATCGACAGAGAAAAAACAAAGATGGCCCAACATATCGGCAGGGCACCTTCGTTATTAATAGTTGAATCTCAACTGCAGCACATCGATTGAAAAGGAAACGAATGCAAACTTCATCGACAGGGAAAAAAACCTAAATGGCTTTATATAACAGAGGGGCACTAAGCCACATCTTCGATAATCATAGTTGAATCTCAACGTGCAGCACATCAAATGGAAGGGAGATGAATGCAATATTTATCGACAGAGAAAAAACAAAGATGGCCTAATATGTCAGAAGGGCACTAGGCTACATCTTCGTCAATCATAGATGAATCTCAACGTGCAGGACATCTGAAAAAAAGGAAACGAATGCAAAATTCATCGACAAAAAACAATGATGGCGTTATATGTCAGAGGGGCACTAAGCCACATCTTTGATAATCATATTTGAATCTCAACGTTCAGCACATCGAATGAAAAGGAAGCGAATGCAAAATTCATCGACAGAGGAAAAAACAAAGATGGCCTCACATGTAAGAGGGTCACTAAGCCACATATTCGTTACTCATAATTCATCGCAACGTGCAGCACATCAAACGAAAGAGAAATGAATGCAAAATTCATCAACATAGAGAAAACAAAGATGGCCTAACATATCGGAAGGGCACCAAGCCACATCTTCGTTATCAATAGTCGCATCTCAACGTGCAGCACATCGAATGAAAGGTGAACGAATGCAAAATTCATCGACAGAGAAAAAACAAAGATGGCCTAATATGTCAGAAAGGCACTATGCCACATATTGTAGTTTTGAATATAACTGGAGTATTTTCTCATCACCAAACCCGTATTGTAACACCTCCACACGTGTTTCGATCGCAAAATGATCAGAATATTGGTTCAGTGTTGGGAGAAAACACCAGTACTATTCATATATTTCGTGTTGTTCAGTTATGAAATTGATGAAACTGCCAAAAATAATTTTCTCCACTTGCTACTTTATTTATTTTGCAGACTGTCATAGTACAATGGAAAAAATTGAATAACTGTGTATCCCTTTATAATAACAATAATATTCGTTTGTGAATATTCAATAACCCTTGTCTAATCGCGTATTTAAAAATCATCGTATTCCATTGATAGTATCAGTACTTCCCGTTTATCAATGGACACGAAACGTTCAGTGGTCCAAACATCAAAATATCATTCTTCCAAAAACTATTTGTTGCATCATCCATTTCATTATCTGCATTATTATACCAAGATACGAGGGAAGACCCTCCGTCAGTTTAAAGTGGGTTTATCACCCAGAAAACCTTTGTTTAACTTCACAAACATTCGTTGCATGTCGTCATTTATTCCGGGCCCAATATTTTTTTAGGCGGCAAGAAAATAGGTGACGAATCGTTTAGTGGCTCCAACAGTCCCATTTCTATCAATTCTGCTGCCCATGGTGGTGTGTCTCTGAAAGGTGCAGGACCATCCTTAATTGTTTGCACTTTATCAGATTTCGGTGCTTCTTTCTTCAAATTCCAACATTTCACCGGAAGGTCACCTTCGCGATCCACGTTTATATATTTCCGTTTTGTATTCGGAAATTCAAAACACCCTTTATCCTCCTCTTCGACTGTAGTCCTTCCATTCGAATGAATAGTTTTCTGCACTGTCTTCCAGGTAATCGGATTACTTTTGTCATATCGCCTATGAGGTACGAAGATACGTGTGTCAATTTTCTGAATGGGCCTCAGACCTCCAGTCATGTCTTCCAACAGTCCAATTTTCATTAATCTTGCTGCCCATGGTGGTGTGTCGCTGAAAAGTGCGGGGCGGTTCTTATTTGTTTGCACTTTTCCAGAATTCATCTCGGCTTTTTCTAATTTCAAACGTTTTTGCGGTAAGTCACCCTCATGATCCAGCTCAACATATTTTCGTTTCAAAGCGGAAAATTCAGGAAACCGTGCGCCTTCCTTCGTGACTTTGTCATTAGTACACGTTTTATGATTCATCCTTTCCTTTTCTTTGTCGAATCGAACCTTCATGGGTCTATCCGCCGGGATCTTACTCTTCTCCATCGTCGGTTTACAAAGTTCATTTTTCCTCTTGGAACCATCAGTACACCTCTTCTGTTCCGTGCTATTCGCCTTCTCGTCAGACTGGATCTTCGTACCCGAAGATATGTCGGTGTTCTGTCCATTCGAGTTAACAGTTTTTTGCACTCTCTTTCCGGTAATCGGTTTAGTTTTATTATATTTTCTACAAGGTACGAAGTTGCGTGGGTCATATTCCTGAATCGGCGGTAGACCTTCAGTCATGTCCGAACGTTCCATTTTAGCATTCGTGTTACTCATATCTATCGAAATAATTTTCTGAGTTTCCAAAAATTCATCTCTTCTTGGAGGCGATTTCAACGGAGATAACATTTTCACACGGAACACCTGTGATGCCAGGATTGAATTCACTTCATCCCTATCAACGCCAAACGTCTTCATGGGCCTATCCGCCGGATTCTCCGTCGGCTTCCACGGTTCATTCTTCCTCTTGGAGCCATCAGTACACCTTTTCTCCTTCGTGCATTTACCCACCCCATCAGATTGGATCCTCATACCAGAATATATGTCGGTGTTCTCTCCATTCGAATGAACATTTTTCTGAATTGCCGGTAGGTCTTCAGCCATGTCCGAATGTTCCGTTCTTACGGATGCTGGTAACTTTTTCTGAGAATCCACCAATTCATTTCTTCCTGGAGACGATTTCAACGGCGAAAACATTTTCAAACGGAACTTCTCTGATGCCATAATTGAATTCTCTTCGTCCGAATCATCGCCAAAAAGTTCTTTCATCTTCTTTTTGATATCGACCGTTGTTTTACTTGGTGGGCTCCCTTTCTTCAATTCTGAAACGATTTCGCGTTTATCCCCAACGTTCGCAACAGGCCTCTTTGACATAAAGTATTTACCGTCCATTGTTCAGCGATTCAATCGACACCAAATCTGCTACCACACAAACACTGTCAATTTCAATACACACACAATTCTCTTGAACACCGCCACTATCAATGAATAATTGTTAAAATTTCGGCGTTTATATAGGATTTTTCTCACTATCGCAACGAGTTCTCAACCAATCAGAAAGCCGGAGTTAATGACTTTCTAAATTGACTGACCACCCAAGCAGAACGGAAGAAGGTAATGACGATAATTGAGAGGTTACATCTGATATGGAAAATATGCAAAGTGGGTATGAAACTCCTAAAATTCTAGGTCGATTTGAAACCCAATACACCAATATATTCTCTCAGCACGGTTTATTATTCGATTTTGACAATTTTTTCTATAGAAATGATATCTCCGAGAAATATGAAAACGAATTAAATATTCAGAGAAAGCAGAAACTAGTGATGAAAAATCAAAGCTCAACCAACAAAATGTAGTGATGCGGTCCCTCAATGTGTACAGGGTGTCTAAAAATACATCATTTCAGAAAAAAACATAGTATCAATGTATATATACGTCATTTCAAAATACATCATTTAAAAAAAAACAAGTCGGTTTAACAGAAGTCTAGCGTTCCTACATGTCAAAAAAATAATGAGTCGTATCGTTGTTAACCAAGTTAGCATTATCAGGAGAAGGTGTCGCGGAGTTGCGTATTGTTTATTTAATGATCAAAAATGGGAAAAGTGAAGTATTTAACCGTTTTACATGCGTTTCAACCGTTTTACGTGCGTTTAGAACGTCTCACATGCGTTTCGACCGTTTTGCATGCCTTTTAACTGTTTTACGTGCGTTTATTCGTTATGGGAAACGAATGCAGATATCATCGACAGAGAAAAATCAAAGATGGCCTAACATGTCAGAAGGGCACTAGGCCACATCTTCTTCATTCATAGTTGAATCTCAAAGTGCAGCTCATCAAATGAAAGGGAAATGAATGCAAAATTCATCGACAAAGGAAAAATAAAGATGGCGTGATAAGTCAGAAGAATGAAAAATTTATCGACAGAGAAAAAACAAGGCACTGAACCACATCTCCGTTAATAATAGTTGAATCTCAACGTGCAGCACATTGAATGAAAGAAAAATGAATGCAAAACTTATCGACAGAGAAAAAACAGAAATGGCCCAACATATCGGCAGGGCACCTTCGTTATTAATAGTTGAATCTCAACTGCAGCACATCGATTGAAAAGGAAACGTATGCAAACTTCATCGAAAGGAAAAAAACCAAAATCACTTTATATAACAGAGGGGCACTAAGCCACATCTTCGATAACCATAGTTGAATCTCAACGTGCAGCACATCAAATGAAAGGGAGATGAATGCAATATTTATCGATAGAGAAAAAACAAAGATGGCCTAATATGTCAGAAGGGCACTAGGCTACATCTTCGTCAATCATAGATGAATCTCAACGTGCAGGACATCTGAAGAACAGGAAACGAATGCAAAATTCATCGACAAAAAAACAATGATGGCGTTATATGTCAGAGGGTCACTAAGCCACATCTTCGATAATCATAGTTGAATCTCAACGTGCAGCACTTCGAATGAAAGGGAAGCGAATGCAAAATTCATCGACAGAGAAAAAACTAAGATGGCCTCACATGTAAGAGGGGCACTAAGCCACATATTCGTTACTCATAGTTCATCGCAACGTGCAGCACATCAAACGAAAGGGAAATGAATGCAAAATTCATCAACATAGAGAAAACAAAGATGGCCTAACATATCGGAAGGGCACCAAGCCACATCTTCGTTGTCAATAGTCGCATCTCAACGTGCAGCACATCGAATGAAAGGTGAACGAATGCAAAATTCATCGACAGAGAAAAAACAAAGATGGCCTAATATGTCAGAAAGGCACTATGCCACATATTGTAGTTTTGAATATAACTGGAGTATTTTTTCATCACCAAACCCGTATTGTAACACCTCCACACGTGTTTCGATCGCAAAATGATCGGAATATTGGTTCAGTGTTGGGAGAAAACACCAGTACTATTCATATATTTCGTGTTGTTCAGTTATGAAATTGATGAAACTGCCAAAAATAATTTTCTCCACTTGCTACTTTATTTATTTTGCAGACTGTCATAGTACAATGGAAAAAATTGAATAACTGTGTATCCCTTTATAATAACAATAATATTCGTTTGTGAATATTCAATAACCCTTGTCTAATCACGTATTTAAAAATCATCGTATTCCATTGATAGTATCAGTACTTCCCGTTTATCAATGGACACGAAACGTTCAGTGGTCCAAACATCAAAATATCATTCTTCCAAAAACAATTTGTTGCATCATCCATTTCATTATCTGCATTATTATACCAAGATACGAGGGAAGACCCTCCGTCAGTTTAAGGTGGGTTTATCATCCAGAAAACCTTTGTTTAACTTCACAAACATTCGTTGCATGTCGTCATTCATTCCGGGCCCAATATTTTTCTAGGCGGCAAGAAAATAGGTGACGAATCGTTTAGTGGCTCCAACAGTCCCATTTCAATCAATTTTGCTGCCCATGGTGGTGTGTCTCTGAAAGGTGCAGGACCATCCTTAATTGTTTGCACTTTATCAGATTTCGGTGCTCCTTTCTTCAAGTTCCAACA
The DNA here is from genome assembly GCF_025532065.1 of Leptinotarsa decemlineata. Taxonomy (NCBI): domain Eukaryota; kingdom Metazoa; phylum Arthropoda; class Insecta; order Coleoptera; family Chrysomelidae; genus Leptinotarsa; species Leptinotarsa decemlineata. Next base: position 26,476 of record NW_027412583.1, read on the forward strand.
TTTCACCGGAAGGTCACCTTCGCGATCCACGTTTATATATTTCCGTTTTGAATTCGGAAATTCAAAACACCCTTTATCCCCCTCTTCGACTGTAGTCCTTCCATTCGAATGAATAGTTTTCTGCACTGTCTTCCAGGTAATCGGATTACTTTTATCATATCGCCTATGAGGTACGAAGATACGTGTGTCATGTTTCTGAATGGGCCTTAGACCTCCAGTCATGTCTTCCAACAGTCCAATTTTCATCAATCTTGCTGCCCATGGTGGTGTGTCGCTGAAAAGTGCGGGGCGGTTCTTATTTGTTTGCACTTTTCCAGAATTCATCTCGGCTTTTTCTAATTTCAAACGTTTTTGCGGTAAGTCACCCTCATGATCCAGCTCAACATATTTTCGTTTCAAAGCGGAAAATTCAGGAAACCGTGCGCCTTCCTTCGTGACTTCGTCATTAGTACACGTTTTTTGATTCATCCTTCCCTTTTCTTTGTCGAATCGAACCTTCATGGGTCTATCCGCCGGGATCTTACTCTTCTCCATCGTCGGTTTATAAAGTTCATTTTTCCTCTTGGAACCATCAGTACACCTCTTTCGTTCCGTGCTATTCGCCTTCTCGTCAGACTGGATCTTCGTACCCGAAGATATGTCGGTGTTCTATTCATTCGAGTGAACAGTTTTTTGCACTCTCTTTCCGGTAATCGGTTTAGTCCTATTATATTTTCTACAAGGTACGAAGTTGCGTGGGTCATATTCCTGAATCGGCGGTAGACCTTCAGTCATGTCCGAACGTTCCATTTTAGCATTCGTGTTACTCATATCTGTATCTGTATCTGTAGAGTAGGGAGGGTGAGTGTAAGCCCACGCACTTAGGCCACATGTGACCCATTGTACATCCTCCCGAGGAGTTGTCCTCCTAGGTCGTCGTCCATCCTGTCCTTTCCAGGAAGGTGGACAGGTCGCTGGGAGACATCTCCTTTATATCGGCAGGTGTAGGCCAAGACTCGCCGAACACACACTCTCTTATTGACGATAACTCCGGGCACTCGCACAGGATATGCCTGACAGTCTCATCTTCCTGTTCACACATCCTGCATAGAGGTGTGTCCACTAGCCCCATATTATGTAGGTGTTTCCTTAGCTGACAGTGGCCAGTCAGAAATCCTACTGTAAGGCGTAGATTTTTCCTGGTCATCGCCAGATATTTCTTCGGCGCCAGCTTCCCAGGGTCGCCCAAGGTGATCCTGGCAAGATTACATCCTTTGATTTCATCCCATCTCTTTAAAGATTGGGCATGGGTGTAACATTTGACTAGTTCCGCAATTGTCGATGTCATCAGGCCGTGGGTGCCACTTGGTCCTAAAATTCTTAGTCCAGCCGCTTCCTTGGCTAAAGAGTCGGCAATGCGATTACCTTTACTCCTTTCGTGCCCTTTAACCCACCTCAGGATAATGTTATTATCTACCGAGGCTTTGGCTAAATCTTGGTGGCACTCTAGTGCTAGTCCTGAAGTAACACGGTGTCTGTTCAAGGCTAATAGTGCTTGTCTGCTATCAGTGCAGATTGTAATGTTTTTGCCAGAAATTCTTTTCTTCGTTATTTCTTTTGTGGCGATTGAGATACCAGCCAGTTCTGTTTGGACCACGCTGGTATTTCTTCCCATTCCCCATTTAATCCTTAGGCTTAGTGATCTGGAGTACACTCCACATCCTGAACCTTCTTTGGTTTTTGAGCCATCTGTATAAATCCGTATTGCATTTGTAGCATCTGACTCTGTGTTCTGCTTAATTTGTATTTTGTAGGGTTTATTAAACACAAACCTGGGTTCAATTGCATCACTTGTTGCCTGCAGCAGAGGTTGCGCAGTAAGCGCTTCCCGCCATAGGCCCAGCCTCAATCGACCCATTCCTACTTCTAGGTTTACACCAGCCGTGTGCAATCGTATCATGGCCATTAACGCAACCTCCTTAACGTACAGATCCAGAGGGGTCAGACCCGTGATTAATTCCATTGCCGCGGTTGGTGTTGTTCTCATGGCTCCTGTGATGTTTAAACAAGCCAGTCGCTGTATTTGATATAATTTTTGGATGGCCGTTGCTTGTAGAACTTTCGGTCCCCATACAATGGCTCCATACGTTAACATAGGTCTTATTATTGCAGTGTAGATCCAGGCGACTACACGGGGTGAAAGACCCCATGCGCGTCCCACTGTCCTCCGACATTGCTCATAAGCCACGTATGCTCTTTTTGCTCTGCTCTGTAGATGAGAGTTCCATGTTAGCTTCTTGTCGAGGATAATACCAAGGTATTTCAGTTGGCTTTTGAAGATTTCGGGAGGTTTTAAGCCCGTTAAACTTCTTTTCCTGGTGAAAAGGACCATCTCAGTCTTCTTGGGATTGATCGACAGTGAGTGTTCCTTACACCATGTTTCTATCAATTTGAGCCCATCCTGCGCTCTATCGCACAGTGTGTTTACAAATTTGCCGGTCTGCAAGATAACTATGTCATCTGCGTATGCAATTGTGTAGAATCCATTTTTGTTAAGGTGATTAATTAGGGTATCCAGAACTATGTTCCAGAGAAGGGGTGATAAGACCCCTCCCTGTGGACATCCCCTCATGACCAGTCCTTTAACTGTGATGTCTTCTACATTAATACTTATTGCTCTGCTAGAGAGCATCTGGAGTATCCATTCTCCTACTACCAGGGGTACATTCCTGGAGTGTAGTTGCTGGGTAATTGTTGGAAAGGTTGTTTTATCAAACGCTCCCTCAATATCTATGAATATACCTAGGGTGGATTCTTTGTTGTCCAATGATCTCTCGATTCTGCCAACCACATGGTGAAGGGCAGAATCAGTAGACCTTCCCGGGGTATATGCATGCTGATTTGGATGAAGTGGGTTGTTAACAAGTACTTCATCTCTTATGTACCGCTCACATAGCCTCTCCATGGTTTTTAAGAAAAACGATGTGAGACTAATTGGTCGGAATGCTTTTGGTAGGGTGTAGTCCATCCTACCTGGTTTGGGTATAAATACTACTCTTACTTCTCTCCACTTACTGGGAATATACCTCAGAGCTAGAGAGGCTCTGAATATTCCAACCAGGTGTGGCATAAGAGTGTCCAGTCCCCACTGAAGTAGGGCTGGTCTTATACCGTCAGGCCCTGGTGACTTGAAGGGGGAAAAGCCCGATATAGCCCATCTTATTTTGTCCTCATCAATTACTGTACTAGCATATTGCCAGTCATATTGTGAGGGTGTTATTGGTACATCCGTCCAGTTCGCCGTTCCAGGAAAGACAGAACCTGGGAAGTGAGTTTCCATAAGAATCTCAGCACTCTCCTGGAGGTTGGCGGCTTTGTCGCCATTTTTCCTCGTCAGGATGCCGATAGTCTTTTGGTGGTCATTTGAGAGTGCCTTCTGTAGCCTAGAAGCTAGTGGAAAGTCTTCGACTGCCTCACAATAGGCTCTCCAGGCTTCTCTTTGTTTTCGTCTGCAGACTTTTTTGAACTCTCTGAGGTTGGCTTGATATATAACCCAGTCCTCTTCGAGTCTTGTACGTTTTGCCTTGTTAAAGGTCGTTCTCGCTGTCTTCCTGAGGTGTTCCAATTCAGGGCACCACCATGTGTTGGTTGTGCCATGCGTTTGAACCATCCTCATTGGACAGGATTCCTTATAGGCAGTGTCTATTTTGTTGTGGATAGATACTGTGTACCTTTCCAGTTCTTCATTGTTGCCAGGAGTCAGGACCTCTGTTTCCCGCAGAGCTCCTCTTAAGAGTCGATTGTAGAGAGCTACATCCGTCCTCTTCGGGTCACGGGATTTCACAGTAGTCCTGAGATCCTGGCTTACCGTATAGGTCAGCCAGCGGTGGTCTGACATAGAGATATGGTCCGAGACTTGCCAGTCTTGGATTTTGTTTGATATTTCGGCTGTCGTGAGCGTGATATCTATTAACGTTTGGCTACGGGCATTAATAAATGTTGGCTCCGTGCCTCTGTTCAAGATTGTTAGATCTTTCTGTATTATATATTCGTATAGTGACTTACCTCGGGCGTTGATATCCTTGCTGCCCCAGCTCACGTGGTGAGAGTTTGAGTCGCAACCCAATATGAGCTCCACTCTCTGGTTGAGGCAGTGGTCCACTAGTACTTCCATTTCTCTGGTCGGTGGTAGGGTGGCTGCATCTGAAGGGAGGTACACCGATGCGATTATCAACGCCATATATTTGCCTTTCCCAACTGGACATTCAACTTTGACCGCAGTGAGATCTGAGGTGCTGAATTGTGCCATCGGAAACGCTCTGTATTTCCTAGGAACATAGACAGCCGTCCTAGGTTGCTGGTTGCTTGGTAAGCTGAAAATTTGACCAGTTAAACTACTGAAACCAGTAATTTTGGTCTTAATTATCCAGGGCTCCTGGATCAAAGCTATTGCCTCCTCCAATACATCAAGGTGGCGACATGGTGTTGCCGTTGCCGCCTTTTTGTGTTGGAGGTTGCATTGTATTATTTTTACTTTTTTTCCAACGTCCTTGCCCATGAGACAGTTGTTGGATACAAAGTTACCTTTAGAGGTCCATCTGCTCCCCTGCTAAGGGGGAGGTGGCCTCGCTGTTTTTGGGTGCCTCCTCCGTCAGGTCATCGAATGTCATCTGTTCAGATGCTTCGACTTCCTTTTCGGGACCCATGGTGGCCTTGGGGTCAATATCCACTTTAGGTGGTTCAACTTCCAAGGACCTAGGGTCTTCAGAGGTACCCTCTGTTTCTTTTATTGTTGCCCTAATAGTCAGTGAGGTAAACGCGTAGCTTAACCTCATTGACTTCTTCTTCAGGACAGCCATATCATCTTCTCCGATCCCGAAGACGAAGAGGTGTCCTTGTGGGTTCATCTTAACCTCATGATGGAAGGTGCACCATCTTGCTACCTTCAGGTCAGGATTCTGCGCCTTTAGCCGACCCAGCACCCTCTCCTTTTCACCGGATGTCGTCTTGTGGACGTCCTCCGGGATCCAGAGTGAGGCTTTGGTAAGCTTCGGGAGCTTATCCACACTGACGACTGCAAGTGATGCCTCCTCCCATGGCTTAATATTCATTGTGGCTTTCTTCAGCCACTCTAGCGTCACGTCGTCATCGCAGACCACTCTGATGATTTCACCGGAGTATGTCCACGACTTGAACGTGGGCGGTTTGCTGTTGTTGCTGGAGGCGGAGAAGATGATCTTGTCCAGCTCCTCCAACAGTTGTTTTTTGATGAGACTCTCTCGTTCTGCGGTAACCTTACCGTACGGGTTAGTCTCATCTATGATGGCTACCTTGAGGTGTCTCAAGGCGGCCTCCACGAAGGTTTTGGAAGGTGCAGCGACATTTCTGTCGCTGCGCAGCTTCTTCAACCTTCTTGGGGTTCCCTCCGTGGAGGTACTCGCGTGAGGGCGCTTTCCTGCGGTGGCAGCCGGTTCCTTGCCTTTTTCCAAGGCGGAGCTCTTGGCGCCCTCCGCAAGAGGTGCCCTTGTTGTTGAGGATGGAGTGGGAGAGGTGGAGGGTGCACTCATAGTTGCTGCCACTTCTGCCTCTTTCGCTCTCTTCCTCCTCTTGGCCTCGGCGCCGCTGATACGCTTACGCCTTGGCCTTTGCGTTGCATCGCGAGGTGGTCTGCTATGTCCAGCCTCTTTCTGAGCGGTAGCTTGGGGTGAGCATTTCTGTTCATCCCCAGCCCCCGCCCTAAATTGAGGTGAGCATTGCTGTCCAGCCTCGGGATTGTTTGGTTTTTTGTACTTACGTTTTGTTTCCATGTATGTTCCCACGAGTAGCAAGGGAAGGGCTGGTCACCTCTAGCAGAGCCCCGCATTACCAGAGGAAGGCTAGTTACAATGAGGTTTCGCCCGGTTCCTCAAGGGGATCGTTCGTAACCGCATATAACCCTGCGGCCATTTAGCTGTCGACACGATTCCTTACATCTTAGCTTGGGTAGGCTGGTCCGCGGTGGCATGTTTTGCAGGGCTTTTGGGGGGTTTTAGTTCCCCTCACCCTACTTATTTCTGCCACTGACCAGGAGTCCGTCAACCCCGTCCGTTAGGCCCCATTGGCTTCCCGGATAGGACCCCCAGTCCCCTGGCCGTTCCCCTATCCGCCACCTGGGGACGCGCCCGATAGGTAGCCCAACCCACGGGTCGTGTTACTCATATCTATCGAAATAATTTTCTGAGTTTCCAAAAATTCATCCCTTCTTGGAGGCGATTTCAACGGAGATAACATTTTCACACGGAACACCTGTGATGCTAGGATTGAATTCACTTCATCCCTATCAACGCCAAACGTCTTCATGGGCCTATCCGCCGGATTCTCCATCGGCTTCCACGGTTCATTCTCCCTCTTGGAGCCATCAGTACACCTTTTCTCCTTCGTGCATTTACCCACCCCATCAGATTGGATCCTCATACCAGAATATATGTCGGTGTTCTCTCCATTCGAATGAACAGTTTTTAGCACTCTTCTTCCGGTAATCGGTTTAGTTCTGTTATATTTTCTGCAAGGTACGAAGGTTCGTGAGTCATTTTTCTGAATTGCCGGTAGGTCTTCAGCCATGTCCGAATGTTCCGTTCTTACGGATGCTGGTAACTTTTTCTGAGAATCCACCAATTTATTTCTTCCTGGAGACGATTTCAACGGCGATAACATTTTCAAACGGAACTTCTCTGATGCCATAATTGATTTCTCTTCGTCCGAATCATCGCCAAAAAGTTCTTTCATCTTCTTTTTGATATCGACCGTTTTATTTGGTGGGTTCCCTTTCTTCAATTCTGAAACGATTTCGCGTTCATCCCCAACCTTCGCAACAGGCCTCTTTGACAAAAAGTATTTACCGTCCATTGTTCAGCGATTCAATCGACACCAAATCTGCTACCACACAAACACTGTCAATTTCAATACACACACAATTCTCTTGAACACCGCCACTATCAATGAATAATTGTTGGAATTTCGGCGTTTATATAGGATTTTTCTCACTATCGCAACGAGTTCTCAACCAATCAGAAAGCCGGAGTTAATGACTTTCTAAATTGACTGACCACCCAAGCAGAACGGAAGAAGGTAATGACGATAATTGAGAGGTTACATCTGATATGGAAAATATGCAAATTGGGTATGAAACTCATAAAATTCTAGGTCGATTTGAAACCCAATACACCAATATATTCTCTCAGCACGGTTTATTATTCGATTTTGACAATTTTTTCTATAGAAATGATATCTCCGAGAAATATGAAAACGAATTAAATATTCAGAGTAAGCAGAAACTAGTGATGAAAAATCAAAGCTCAACCAACAAAATGCAGTGATGCGGTCCCTCAATGTGTACAGGGTGTCTAAAAATACATCATTTCAGAAAAAAACATAGTATCAATGTATATATACGTCATTTCAAAATACATCATTTAAAAAAAAAAGTCGGTTTAACAGAAGTCTTGCGTTCCTACATGTCAAAAAAATAATAAGTCGTATCGTTGTTAACCAAGTTAGCATTATCAGGAGAAGGTGTCGCGGAGTTGCGTATTGTTTATTTAATGATCAAAAATGGGAAAAGCGAAGTATTCGACGGTTTTACATGCGTTTCAACCGTTTCACGTGCGTTTAGAACGTCTCACATGCGTTTCGACCGTTTTGCATGCCTTTTAACTGTTTTACGTGCGTTTATTCGTTATGGGAAACGAATGCAGATTTCATCAACATAGAAAAAACAAAGATGGCCTAACATGTCGGAAGGGCACCAGGCCACATCTTCGTTATCAATAGTCGCATCTCAACGTGCAGCATACCTAATGAAAGGTGAACGAATGCAAAATTCGTTCACCTAAGATGGCCTTATATGTCAGAAAGGCACTAGGCCACATATTGTAGTTTTGTATATAACTGGAGTATTTTCTCATCACCAAACCCGTATTGTAACACCTCCACACGTGTTTCGATCGCAAAATGATCAGAATATTGGTTCAGTGTTGGGAGAAAACACCAGTACTATTCATATATTTCGTGTTGTTCAGTTATGAAATTGATGAAACTGCCAAAAATAATTTTCTCCACTTGCTACTTTATTTATTTTGCAGACTGTCATAGTACAATGCAAAAAATTGAATAACTGTGTATCCCTTTATAATAACAATAATATTCGTTTGTGAATATTCAATAACCCTTGTCTAATCGCGTATTTAAAAATCATCGTATTCCATTGATAGTATCAGTACTTCCCGTTTATCAATGGACACGAAACGTTCAGTGGTCAAAACATCAAAATATCATTCTTCCAAAAACAATTTGTTGCATCATCCATTTCATTATCTGGATTATTATACCAAGATACGAGGGAAGACCCTCCGTCAGTTTAAGGTGGGTTTATCATCCAGAAAACCTTTGTTCAACTTCACAAACATTCGTTGCATGTCGTCATTCATTTCGTGCCCAATATTTTTCTAGGCGGCAAGAAAATAGGTGACGAATCGTTTAGTGGCTCCAACAGTCCCATTTCTATCAATTTTGCTGCCCATGGTGGTGTGTCTCTGAAAGGTGCAGGACCATCCCTAATTGTTTGCACTTTATCAGATTTCGGTGCTCCTTTCTTCAAGTTCCAACATTTCACCGGAAGGTCACCTTCGCGATCCACTTTTATATATTTCCGTTTTGAATTCGAAAATTCAAAACACCCTTTATCCTCCTCTTCGACTGTACTCCTTCCATTCGAATGAATAGTTTTCTGCACTGTCTTCCAGGTAATCGGATTACTTTTGTCATATCGCCTATGAGGTACGAAGATACGTGTGTCATGTTTCTGAATGGGCCTTAGACCTCCAGTCATGTCTTCCAACAGTCCAATTTTCATCAATCTTGCTGCCCATGGTGGTGTGTCGCTGAAAAGTGCGGGGCGGTTCTTATTTGTTTGCACTTTTCCAGAATTCATCTCGGCTTTTTGTAATTTCAAACGTTTTTGCGGTAAGTCACCCTCATGATCCAGCTCAACATATTTTCGTTTCAAAGCGGAAAATTCAGGAAACCGTGCGCCTTCTTTCGTGACTTCGTCATTAGTACACGTTTTTTGATTCATCCTTCCCTTTTCTTTGTCGAATCGAACCTTCATGGGTCTATCCGCCGGGATCTTACTCTTCTCCATCGTCGGTTTACGAAGTTCATTTTTCCTCTTGGAACCATCAGTACACCTCTTTGGTTCCGTGCTATTCGCCTTCTCGTCAGACTGGATCTTCGTACCCGAAGATATGTCGGTGTTCTGTCCATTCGAGTAAACAGTTTTTTGCACTCTCTTTCCGGTAATCGGTTTAGTTTTATTATATTTTCTACAAGGTACGAAGTTGCGTGGGTCATATTCCTGAATCGGCGGTAGACCTTCAGTCATGTCCGAACGTTCCATTTTAGCATTCGTGTTACTCATATCTATCGAAATAATTTTCTGAGTTTCCAAAAATTCATCTCTTCTTGGAGGCGATTTCAACGGAGATAACATTTTCACACGGAACACCTGTGATGCCAGGATTGAATTCACTTCATCCCTATCAACGCCAAACGTCTTCATGGGCCTATCCGCCGGATTCTCCGTCGGCTTCCACGGTTCATTCTTCCTCTTGGAGCCATCAGTACACCTTTTCTCCTTCGTGCATTTACCCACCCCATCAGATTGGATCCTCATACCAGAATATATGTCGGTGTTCTCTCCATTCGAATGAACAGTTTTTAGCACTCTTCTTCCGGTAATCGGTTTATTCTGTTATATTTTCTGCAAGGTACGAAGGTTAGTGAGTCATTTTCTGAATTGCCGGTAGGTCTTCAGCCATGTCCGAATGTTCCGTTCTTACGGATGCTGGTAACTTTTTCTGAGAATCCACCAATTTATTTTCTTCCTGGAGACGATTTCAACGGCGATAACATTTTCAAACGGAACTTCTCTGATGCCATAATTGAATTCTCTTCGTCCGAATCATCGCCAAAAGTTCTTTCATCTTCTTTTTGATATCGACCGTTTTACTTGGTGGGCTCCCTTTCTTCAATTCTGAAACGATTTCGCGTTCATCCCCAACGTTCGCAACAGGCCTCTTTGACAAAAAGTATTTACCGTCCATTGTTCAGCGATTCAATCGACACCAAATCTGCTACCACACAAACACTGTCAATTTCAATACACACACAATTCTCTTGAACACCGCCACTATCAATGAATAATTGTTGAAATTTCGGCGTTTATATAGGATTTTTCTCACTATCGCAACGAGTTCTCAACAATCAGAAAGCCGGAGTTAATGACTTTCTAAATTGACTGACCACCCAAGCAGAACGGAAGAAGGTAATGACGATAATTGAGAGGTTACATCTGATATGGAAAATATGCAAATTGGGTATGAAACTCATAAAATTCTAGGTCGATTTGAAACCCAATACACCAATATATTCTCTCAGCACGGTTTATTATTCGATTTTGACAATTTTTTCTATAGAAATGATATCTCCGAGAAATATGAAAACGAATTAAATATTCAGAGAAAGCAGAAACTAGTGATGAAAAATCAAAGCACAACCAACAAAATGCAGTGATGCGGTCCCTCAATGTGTACAGGGTGTCTAAAAATACATCATTTCAGAAAAAAACATAGTATCAATGTATACAGGGTGTCCCTGGACTTCCTCTTTTCCTCTCGGGAATGTATAGATGTGGTCAAAATATCACCAGTACTTCATATAACTTTTTTTCCTAAAAGTCTTTCGTAACCAAGTTACGGCCCGCTCGAAATTACAAAATGAAAAATGTTTTTTCTTTGGTAACTTTTCAGGTGAATATTCAAAATCATCCAAATTTTGGTAATTGACTAAACAAATGAATGCCGTCGATGAGCTTTCATGCAGGAGTCAGTTGTTTTGCTACAAAGTCAGGAACGGACTACCCCCGATGTCCACACCCCAAAACTTTGAAATGACAGATATTTTTCAATGTTTTTCAACAAAATAAGGTTACTTGGACAATTTTATGAATAAAAGTACTCGTGTGGAAAGTCGATCGGAGCAACGAGTCTTGATACAAAATGTAGTCCTCTACTCGACGACATCAAACCCGCTCGTCCCTCATTATTTGAAATGAAATAATTAATCAAAACAGCATAATATAATGATAACGGTTATTCAACAACAAGTACAGTACCTATATGGAAGTTTAAGTTACAATTGTGATAGCAGATATTTTTTCAAAAGAAATATCAAGTTCTGTAGATTCGTGGTGTTTTTAAACTAACAAGCTACTCTACTATGAAATATCGAATTCATTCCATATTTTGTATGTACATAATACGTGTGGAATAATCACGTTTCGTGTTGATCAGTTATCTGAATCTCATGAAACTCAACATTCGAATGTTTCAAATTCTTCTTCACAGCTAAACTGTTGAGGAGTTTCACTGATAATTTAATTTTTATGGGAGAAATTCTTCAACACGAATCTAAATTTAGCTGAAAAACCGCACATCGGAAAAAAATATTTACTATACTAATAAAAAGCAAACTAATGAACTACAAAAACGGCTGCACATGATCAGGTGAAAAATATCCAGGGAGTAATTATGTTCCATTTTTTTCACAGATGTTGACAAAAAAAACCTTTAGAAAGTTTTGATAAAAAATGAGAAACTGGAATGCCATTTTGTTTTGTTGAGTGGTGCGTTGTCATATGACTATCATTGTATTGTCAATATTCTATAGGATATTTTGAATTTTTTTGATATGGCCGAACAGTTTACATTCAATGAATATGCAGATATGCATGTATTTTATGGACGAGCATTTTGTAATGCTGCAGAAGCTCGTCGTCTGTATTCCGAGCATTTTCCCAATCGAACGTACCGTCAAGAGAAACATTCGAGCGTGTCGATGCAGCTTGAGGAGACAGTATGTAATGATTGATAATTAATCTGAGCACGTTGTTTTATTTCGATATTATTGTAGGTACAGTTTTGCCAAAACGAGTGGTGAGGGCGCTCCTAGGACTGTACGTACCGTTGTATTGGAGGAAAATATTTGGAAGCCGTCGCTGATGATCCTTCAATGAGCATCAGAAATCTATCAGAACAGTTCCATACATCCAAGTCCACTATTCATAGAATAATTAGGGAACAACTGCTCCACCCATTTCACATCCAGAAGGTACATGCCATGACACCTCAAGATTTTCCAGCACGACTGGAATATGCCAATTGGTTCATGGATAGGCAAAGAGAGGATATGACTTTTATTTAATCGAGTTTTATTCACTGATGAAGCAGGTTTCAGTAGAGATGGAGTTATCAACTCTCATAATCTCCATAATGGGCCGAAGAAAATCCCCATGGGATATTGCAAACCAAACACCACGGAAATTCAACGTGAATGTTTGGGCTGGTATCATAAGAAACCATCTTATAGGACCATTCGTTCTACAGGATCGATTGAATGGAGAACGTTTATTTGGAGTTCATCATCAGACGATTTAAATGGACTTTTGGAACATGTTCCATTGCAAACCCGAAGAGATATGTGGTTTATGCATGATGGCGCTCCTCCTCATTTTAGTTTGATTGTGCGTGACCTCTGAACCATATTTTCCACAATAGATGGATTGGTAGAGTGTGGGCCTTATTCATGGCCATCGCGGTCTCCGGATTAAATCCATTGGATTTCTTTCTGTGGGGGCATCTAAAAAGCCTTGTTGACGCTCACCTATTCACACAAGAGATGCATTGTTGAATAGAATAACATTACATTATAAAGCCATACGAAACGACCCTGGAATGTATTTTC
>NW_027412584.1:0-33041 GCF_025532065.1 Leptinotarsa decemlineata
CTTGAGGACTGCAATGTTGACTATCATAAGAACAAGGAACTAATATTTTTGAGGAATTGATTTAAACACATTGATCTCAAAGGATGCGAAATAGTGTAATAGTTTTTTTGACAACGCTTCCTAATCATTCGCGACAGCTCATCAAAGTACCGAAATAAAATGTTGGGAAAGATGAAATACAAAGTTTTTCACTGGAGAACAATTTGTATTTTGAAGATTACTATACCGAAAACCTACCTACTACGTGAAGTATTACAGACAAAAACATTTGAAAAAGTGTATGCCCTTGAGAGTATTGCTGAAAAGTATGGACACATCATACTGAGCCTTCCCCCCAATTTTTGTGTTTTCAATCCCATCGAGTTGATTTGGGGAAAATTGAAACAAAGCATCAGGCGTAAAAATAATTTCCAAAATTTGATAAGAAGGGAATAGAGCTAATTAAAGAAGAAGTATCTATATTACCGAAGAAAACTGGCACCAGCTGCTGGGGCAGCTGCCCTACAGAGAAATGCTCCAATTCCGATGGGATTTGATAGAAGGCCAAAGTATGTGTCCAACGATAGACAGAACGTGTAAAGGAATCGAATTCAGCTGGGGAAAAGAAATAAAAATTACGTGAATATTTCAAAACAAAATTTTTTGATTCATATTGAACATAATTATTAGTTTTAACAAGTATTTTTGACTGAATACCTAAACGCACGCCACTGCAGGTAAGAAAACGACCCAAACGCCCTTAAAATATTTTGTTTGCATTGCCATACAAAAAATGGGGTAGACCCGGTAAAGTATCATAAACCCGACTAAAACATCTGTGGCAAATCAGAACGAAATAACAAAATTTTTTGAGCGTTTTACATTTCTAGAGGATTCATTGCTTTTTTACTATTAGAAACGGTATAAAGCAAGAAACAGCGTTTCTCAGAAACCCCACTAATTTTCTTAACTACATTCATTAATTATAAAAATTTCCAGCGTTTCCAGTTATTCTGTTATCTCTATGTTATCGCATTATTTATGGCTACAAATATAGCTGCAAGACTTCTATGCATTAACGGAGAAAACGAGTTTCAATTCTGAGATGAATTAAATAATATACAGCACGTAGTAAGTTTGGTGAAATACTGGCTGGAAGGATGATAGCCTGCTGGTGGTTTATTTGAGGGATGTTCGAAAGTAGGGTGGCTGAGATCACGCTTTTGGAAAAGTTTTCATGAGATGAGCCTCCGATTGATTTCGCCAAAAGGGTTTTCATATTGTCGTCTTACGAAAAATGTTGGAAATGCAGTGAGGGCGGTGCAAAAGTGTAATTACAATAATGTAATCACGTTATATTGAACATATTAAAATAATATATGTGAACTTTAATCTGACAGTCATCAATTAACATAATAAATATATTTTAAAAATTTTAAAAACGCGCTTTTAAAGAACATCGAATTTAAAAGTTAAAAATAATGTTTTAAATAAGCCTAAAACAATAGCGAGTGAAAAATACTAATATATTATTGTGAAAAAAATGAGGGGTGCTTGATATAAAAAAGTTATGGCACAAAAAGCGCCCACGCTTTTCTCACAATGGAACTTGTTTTGTTCGTTCGTTATTGTTTGAAGCTTATTTAAAAACATTATTTTTAATTTTTAATTCGATGTTCTTTAAAAGCGTATTTTTTAGTTTTAAACTATATTTATTTTTCACTTTTTAGTCCGATTTACTGTCAAAAATATTTTTTTTAAGTTCAAGTCACTAGTTTATAAATATTTAAAAGACCGCGCACGAATGTAAAATTCCTCTCAAACAACATAATAAAGTTTGAAGTCTCAAATTCTATAGTAATACTGAGATGCAGTAAGTCTCCAACAGAGGGCGGACAGTTGTAAAATTTGTTTCGAAGTAAAGAGAAAATTTGCAGTAATAATTTCAAAAAACAATTCAGTCTTGATGTTTTCATTTGAAGTTTCATTCAAAATATCAATGGACTAAAAATATTTTTTCAGTGAATAATTTCATTTTTTAAGTCAATCTTTTGATTTGATTTGTATGTCAAGCACCTTAATTCTAATTTTTCGATTTTTGAAATATTTGAGTAACCCTACACCTACGACAAAAGAGAGCTGAAGCACGTTTGGCAAGCAAAAAGTGCAAGTAAACCGTTAAAAAAGCAGTTTTTTTGATCAGCTTCCTGCATCCGCGTCCAAGAAAGTCCACCTCGGCAGCAGAATGACCAACAGAAAAGCGAATCGCGTTAAAAATTACGTAACGCGTAAAATCGCGTTTCACGGGAAAGCTCGCCGCTCTCGAAATTGTTACTTTCAGCGCTCCACTGAAACCGTGAAATGATCCGTTGCCAATTACTGGTAATTAGCCGCCGATAATGAAGTAACAGTTCTAGAGCGAGAATTATTCGCGCTTATTCGAGATTATTAACGAATAAAATGCGTGCGATTATTTTTTATTGCGGTGCGATTTTCCACGCGGCGATTATCGCCTTCATCCGCAGCCGTGGTTTCGGAGCCTCCTGTATTTGCACGGTGCATGAATCGGCGTTGCCATTTGTTGGATCTCCAGACCAATTATTGGTTTGGAAAACTACTGACGAACCCTTGGAAGCAAGAGCATATAACAATTTAAGTATTGTTTTTATGAAATACCCCGTATGATGATGCCTGTTTTTCAGAGAGTCAAAAACAATACTTTATACATACAATACAAATCAACGTCAATATAAGTTAGTACAGGAATTCAAACAGTAACATGCTTCTCCCAGTAATTTTTCTATAGGACATAAAATAACGATTTCTCAGTCTAACTGAACGTCGACTATTCTGATTCAGTTGTCTTTCGCAGGATACAAATTCAAAACTTCCTTTGAGCAATGATTTCTTGGACCATTGGGTCAACTATGAGAACAACATCGTTCTTTCGAATACTTGATGTTTCTTGTTGCCAGATATGTGAGGTATTCATATCTCCAGCTCTTCCAAAATATATCTGCTAGTTTTTGGACTGCTTTCCATTTTGAGAGTAGGTTGAAATTTTCTTCATGCAACTCAACGCAAGACATTGCAGCATAAGAAGGTCCAATTAGAAAATTATTTGGTGAGTGGTTCAGAGTCGCTAGAGTCCAGAGAAATGTGTGTCAGAGGTCGTGAGTTCACTATATTCTCTATTTCTGCTAGAACAGTTCGTAGAACATATTCTTGAGGATATTTGGTTTGTAACATCTCCTTCAAGATTGTTTTACAATCTGGATGAGACATTCCCAGGCACCTCCCATATTTGGACTGCATGGATGATTAAATTTCCAAGATATACTCTTCAGTGAGCAAAATGTTTCTATCTCTCTCTGGTTCAGACTGTTTAACGATTCTTGGAGTTCACGTTGTACTGATCTGAAGTTGGATCCATTATTACTGTAGAGTTCTTCTGGACATCCTCTTCTACACCCGAATTATCTCAAAACATTATGAAACTATCAGTGGAAAAATCATGAGCAATTTCTAAATGTACAGTTCTGGTGGCCATGCAGGTAAAAATTACACCATATCGTTTTTCATGACTTCTCTTGACAGTTACCAATATAGGCCTAAAATAATCTACCCCTGTCCTGATAAATGATCGTATTGTTCTTGCAAGTCGACAGAACGTTCCAAGAAAAATGGAACTGTCAGTATTTTGTGATTGTGTCCAGTAATAAGGCACTATGTTAATTTGTAATGAAACCATAGCTGTTCTAAAAGCTAACAATTAAAGCTAACATTAAACTACACTATGAATCGAAACATCTTCAAAGTTACTCCAAGGATACAGGAAGTTTGCAGAAGGAAAAATTTGAAGCTTTGAAACGCGGACTCAAATCGCAGCAATCTTTGTTTACCAAAGCGAATACTGAACAAGAGTCTGCAACTCGCGCCAGCTTTCGTGTGGCTCTTGAAATCGGAAAACGTGGCAAACCATTCACCGATGGAGAAATGATAAAAGAATGCTTGATTGCAGTAGCCGAAGAAATATGCCCCGAAAAGGTAAATTTATTTAAAAGTGTCAGTTTGTCAGCAAACACCGTGCTCGGAGGGTGCAAGACATCGCAGAAAATATATCATCTCAACTGTCTGACAAAAATGGACATCATGAGTGGTTTTCTCTAGCATTGGATGAGTTCAACGGATGTGTCAGATACTGCTCAGGTGTTGATTTTATTCGCGGAGTGAATAAAAGCTATGAAGTGCATGAAGAACTTCTTGATATTGATAGTATTCACGGCACGACAACTGGGCAGATATTTTTAAGGGAGTTGAAAATGCCATTAACAGAAAGAACCTTCGATGGAGAAATTTGAAATCTATAACAACTGATGAAGGCAAAAATATGTATGATAAAAATAAAGGAGTGTTGCACTTGTGTCAAAGGCTGTAGAAAATGATGGTGGTTCAAAAACATTAGTCTTACATTGTATCATTCATCAACAGTCCTTGTGCGGAAAATGTTTGGATGTGTCTAAAGTTCTAAAACCAGTCATATCAGTTGTTAACTTCATCAGATCCACTG
The DNA here is from genome assembly GCF_025532065.1 of Leptinotarsa decemlineata. Taxonomy (NCBI): domain Eukaryota; kingdom Metazoa; phylum Arthropoda; class Insecta; order Coleoptera; family Chrysomelidae; genus Leptinotarsa; species Leptinotarsa decemlineata. The sequence goes on from NW_027412584.1 coordinate 4,550, forward strand.
GGCTGAATCACTGACAATTCCGCGAGTTTATTTCAACAGATTGGAGAAAATGATTTACCATATCATACTGCCGTACGCTGGCTTAGTTGCGGGAAATTTTTTTAAATGAGAAGCAGCGCCCTTTTGTCGATTTAGAAAATAGTGAATGGATGTGGAAGTTAGCCTTCTATGTCGATTTGACAAATCATATGAACGAACTGAATTTGAGATTGCAAGGAGAAAATCAGCTTCTCCCTGATTTATACACCAATATCAAATCCTTCAGGCAGAAAATGATAATATTTTAATCGCAATTACGTAAAAAATGTTGAAACATGTGGAATATCAGCCACACTACAGAGACTGAATTTCCCGTCAATTTTGCAATCGAAACTTTGAGTGCTTTGAAGATAAATTTTGATACTCGTTTTTTCAGATTTTAATGTCATTGCGAATGAAATTAAGCTTTTTCAAAATCCTTTCGATTCTGACATTGAAACCCTGGCTCCGGAAGTCCAAATGGAAATTATTGATTTACGGTGCAGTGATATGCTTAAGAACAAATATCAAAATTCATCTTTGTTGGAATTTTATAAGAGTCTTCCACTGGAACAATTTGATAATTTGCATAAATTTGTTCGTGGGTTGTTTTCTGTTTTTGGTACTACTTACTTGTGTGAGAAAACGTTTTCCAAGATGAAGTACACAAAGAATGTTTCCAGATCTCAATTAACCGATGAGCATCTTAAATCTCTTTTGATAATTGGTACAAGTAAAATTGACCCACAACTACAAAGTATTGTCGGTGGAAAATCACAATTACATAAATCTCATTAGTGTTTTTGTTTAACTGTGATTCATTTCAATTATTTGTTAGTTATTATATAATATGCTTAAACTTAGATACTCAAGTTAAGTTTTCTTTGTCATCATTTCGGTCGTTAAGTTTTATCTTGCAAGTAAATAAAACCGAGTAATTATCATTCTATGATTTCTTCTTCAACTTATCACAGCAATAGTAACAACAATTAGGTAATCATTGGCTGTCGCGGGCCAGATTGATAACAGTAAATCATTGGTTGTCGCGGGCCGAATTGATGACACTGCCAGCCGGATTTGGCCCGCGGGCCGTAGTTTGGAGACCCCTGGTCTAAATCATCCCTCTGTTTTCCAAGCAAAGTCAATTTTTTTTGAATTGTGAGTACCTGGTTTAGAACAAATATTTTCATGTATCACCCAACCCAGCAATGTCGAAAAAGCAACCGCTCTCCCCACTTCAAATTCCTATACATGTATCTCCTCTGTTATAAAATATTCAAAATTTCTCACACAGAAACGGCCTGGCAACATCGTTAAACGCTCTTCTTGCCTGTAGCATATATTATTCTACAGCTGCCCACTCCAAATCCTGATCATCCATGAATGAAAAACCCGCGCAAACCTGATTTGGTCCTTTTTACAAAGGCTCCAACAAGATATTATAGACCAGATAAGCAGTTACAACTTTATTAAAAGAAAAAGCACGATATTTGGGATGTCCGACTGGTCTGCATTGTATGTCACAGTTTTCTTACACAATCAAAAGACAAGAAGTGGAATACGGATACCCACCTTTTTAAAAAAAGTTAGGATTATGGTTGTCAGATGTGTCCAAAAAAATTGAGGTCCTTTTTGTACTCGTCGGCAGTATGGTTTTTAATAATCGAAATCGAGTTGTTGCACAAAGAAGGTGGGTGGGTGTCAAAATGTCTTTTCAGAAAAAATATGTGTGTTGCAAGATTTTGAGAACGCTGTTGTACTGGTTACTTGTCCACTGTATGATTTATATACAGGGTGTTTCCTAACTACGGTACGAAACTTTGGACGGTGATTCGTTAGGTCGTTTTGAAAAAACAGTTCTTCTGAACATATGTCAGGAGTTGTCTCGTTTCTGAGACACAGGGCGTTTAAAAAATCCCGGTATTTATAAAATATTATCTCTATCGTCTTCTATTTTTTACAACTTTTTAAATATTTTTTCTTTTTTTTCTAAAAAGTGACACATGGTTGGTTTTGTTGGTTTTTTGTGATATGTAAATATATATATATATATATATATAATATAATATATATATATATATATATATATATATAATATATATATAAATATGTATATATATATCTTTTTTATTAATAAAACAACGATAAAAATAAAATAAAAACAACAATAAAAATCAATTGGCGCTCCGGGGCGACTTCATTGATTCCAGTGGCGCATTTGCTTTTTCAGCTGCAGGAAAACCCGGAAAAACTTGCAGCACCACATCATCTGAAGATTTTCATCTAACAATGTCCTCTCTCTTATAAAACAAAATGTAGGGTGTCTCCAGAGGCTCCAATAAATTCAATGCATCGCCAGAACACTTCGTGACACGACTATCGTCAAACTTAAACCAGTCCGACCAAATTCAACGCCAGAACCACGGTGAACAATGACTGCATGAATATTATTATAGTGGTCTGCTAGGTTGGAATGTTCATCTATTTCGAACCTTCCAAAGAGTTTCTTGCTTTCGTTAGAGGTTGAGTCTTGTTTGAAAATCATCAGTGTTATTATTAGATTAACTGGTGCCTCAGCTATACTTGTTTCCTTATAACAGTCAGTTAGTTTGGCGCATGTTTGACAATACAGTCGATCATCACCTGTTAAAAATTCCATTTTCAGTGGATTTAACAATAAGCTTTGCACGGACTGGTTATTAGTCATATTAGGAAAAGCTAGATGAAGTTCCAGAGATTCACATAAGTTTTCGGTACTTCTTGAATATTTACCACAAAGTAAACAAGTGAGGATCTTTCCAGCAAAAGATTTACAAACACAAGATGAGATGGGCTGTACGGAATCATTCAGTCCAGAGCGGTCAGGAGTATTGATTTTGCTATTGTTTTGCTCACGAAGAGTATTCAACAAGAACCCCAAGAATTCGGAACAATCCTCTTGTTGTCCTAACGAGTATCTAGTGGACTTCAAAGACTCCAGGAAATCGGTTGGAGGGAAAGATGATACCTTCTTACGAAACTGCAGCTGCATGAACAGGTGTTTGATTTTGATGAATAAGTAGGAAATATTCCCGTTCTTGTTCATCATTAAAACTTCGTTCTTGAAATTCTTCGTCATGAACAACACTTGTAAAATGCTATTCATGTAGGATTGTTCATTAAATAAACAAAGAAATCATAAATCAAAAAAGTTTTTTGTTCAGAAAATCATAGAGAAATAGAAATTATGATTTTGAAAAATCGTTCCGTAATATTCATATTCAGTAGCAAAAAAATAGTCAATCAACAAAAACGTTTTGAAGCAATAAAAACATTTTTGATAAAAAAATTTGTTTTTCAAAATCATTTAGATATATTAATCATGATAAAAATCCCCCAAAAAAATTGAAATATCTTATAAACAATACATTTGTTTATAACAATTTTTAAACAAATAGATCTAAAAATTATAAAAATAATTTTTATGTAACTTTAAATAGTAAGAATGAAAATAAATTTGAATATAAAAAAAATTTAAACAGTTTCCATTGCTTTAATTGAATTTTTCACTTTTAACGTCTTTGATTATTTATTAACAACACGGTGAAAAATCAAATTTTTTTCATTTTTCCAACGGAATATTTTTTGAAGACTTTAAAGAAAAGCTCCAAAAAGTGAACAAATTTTAGGTTTTTAGTTTTAAAATTATCAGGGTTTTTATGTAAATTTTAAACTTGTAAAAATTGTTTAATTAACTGAAGTGTATCTAATAAAATAATCACGGAAGAATTTTTTTCACAAAAACGGACATATTTAAATGAATCGAAGAATTTTGTATAGAAGTGTATGATTGTAGAATCTTATTACAAAGCTTTTTCGACTTTCGTCAACATCATGCTCACCTGGAAGTAATTTATGTAATTGAAAAGAAAGTTTTGGGAAAATTTAATTTTGAGTTTATGAAATTTGGAAATTGTTGATAATAATAATATACTTTATTGTCATTAAGAATCAATCTTATGGAAAAAGCTTGTGAAAAATAAATATAAATTCAAGTATGGAAATATAAAATGTAAAAATTAAATAACCTACAAAAAAAATAAAGTTAGAACATACACTATAGTTCATAGTATAGTTGAAATTTTCTATCGACATGGTTGTGTGCAGATTTACTTAAAAATATTTTCAACACTACTATTATGTTGTTGTATCGCTACTGTCTCAATGTTTTGACAGAATCAGAATCAACGAACTAGGCGTGCGCGGCGTTATAGAACAGTGTTTTTTAAAAAATTATTCAACAGTGCCATCTAGTGACGAGTTACAGAAAAATTGATAGCCTAAAAACCTCCTCTATGAAAAATCACTTATATATGTCAAGTTTCATCACGATCGTTGAGCGATGTGGAATATTATCACTTACCAACCAACCAACCAACCAACAAACATACATTTTTATATAGTTGTGTCACCGCAGTTAACGACCTTCATATCGCACAAATATGCCATTATGGTTGATTATCTCCTAAATAGACTTCGAACTTTCCAAAATATTTACTAACCATCAAGAATCGATTTAGATTAGCACTATAAATACTTGACACTGCAACGCCTCAATGTTCATTATTCATCTTGGTTTTTAAACTAGTGAATGTACCAAACTGTATTGTCACGAAATAAATTGTTTATAAAAAGTTTATTTCCGAAGCAAGTTATTTAATTATATATTAGACGATGATATGATATTACATAAATACACACATCCATTACACCAGACAATCAAACGTTTATATTCAAACAAGAATATAAACAAAAATCTTATATAACCTAAATTCAAATATGCACATTTTGTCAGGTAAATTTATCATTATAGAACTCTTATCTCTTGCAAATTATAACCAGGGGTCTATCAGCCACAAATGTTTTTACTCTTATTCTAAACATTTTGTTGGTCAAATTTCCTGTCTTATATCTGAGGGCAAGTTATTAAACATCTTGACCTCATTGTAATTATTAGAATTCCTGACCAAATTAGTTAAAGGAATTGGCAATTTCAACGCGGTGGAACGGGTTCCATAAGAATTGTATGAAGCCTCAAATAGGGACATATTCTTGTAAATGAGGCAAACCGATTCCAAAATTAACAAAGCAATCACTGTTAAAATATTTTGCTCAACGAATTTGTGTCTGCACGAATCACGAGGTTTAATGTTACACTTATACCTGATATCCCGTTTCTGCAGTACCTACTAATACAGACAGAAGGCTGATACTCCCAAAACGATATTCCATAACGTTGGTGGGATTCAACGAGGGTGTAATACACCGTTCTGGCAGTTTTGATTCCCAAATTTATTGAAGTTACTCTTACTGCATAACATCCAAAACAAATTTTACTTTTAAGTTATTCGATATGTTCAATAAATTGAGCTTATTGTCAATGGAATACCTAGAAATTTAGATTGAGTCTCGTTCTTGATCACTAACTTATTCCCAAGTGACAGGTCATCAAGAGCACATCTGAATGATAAAATGTTTGTTTTAGTGATATTGATATTTTTCATATCAGTAGATAATTGCATTTTGTAATTCATTTGAGTTTTTGTTGTTCCACAATATCGTCATGTCATCAGCGAAAAGAGTTAAAATCCCAGAAATGCTCAATTTGTAATGTCATTGACATATAATAAGAATAAGATGGGTCCTAAAACTGATCCTCGTGGAACACCACACAATGAGTACTTACTCGTCAGGCGACAAGAGGTATCGAAGTTGTCTGGCGACTAAGTGCCTATCAACAGTTTTCAAATTTCATAACCTCAAAATTCAAATGAGATTTTCACAAAACTTTCTTTAAAATTAGAGTATTTACTCCCAGGTGATCACTGATGATGAAGAAAATCGAAACGGCTTTGCAATAAGATTTTACAATTAAGTATATACTTTTATACGAAATTCTTCTATTCATTAACCACAATAAGTGTATTTAGTTTCCCAAATCCAGATATATTTGGGCCACTCTGTAACTGTTCTTTCGTGTCCTTCTTCGCTATGGAATGTCGGTTACGCATCTCCTGTCTGGAATAATTCCGAACGTTTTTGAATATTCAGGCATCGAAAAAATCCCGCATAATGAACGAACAGCGAGAACTCGTCTCGAGTATGCCTAGAAAATAACAGAATGCCGCCACGCAACAATGTTGGGAAAATATTTTCGAACTAGCGAATGAATATTCTCAAGGTTTGCATACTATTATTTTTTCATGTCGGCGTCGATCGCCGGAGCTTGATTCAATGAACAAAGCGGTAGAAAGTCATTTTTATCGGGAATTATGTCGGTGATACAGGGTGATGTCAGTAATAGATTACCAACAGATCAGTTGTATATTGCCAAACCTTCGAGACGGTATGACCCTCATTGACCCATGTTTCATCCAAATAAAAAATAGAATGAAGAATATCACGAATAACCCCACTAAAAAGCCTAATCGGTCTTAATGATGAGTGCGATGTGTCTGTTGACAGTATAAATCAAAGGAATATCTATTGATACCGCCTTCAAAAAAACAATGTTTTTTCAATCCCCTTCAACTAAATACCTATCTATTAATTATCTGCGAGCGCTTTCGACATTTGGTAGTACTGTCATCATCTGGCACTCCTCAAACTGAACTGGTCATCCTGTTGTCTGTCTCTTTATACGGTCAGAGCGTCTTAACTCGGGTATTTCAGGTACTTTAGGTAAATTTGCCTGTATTTGTTCTGCATCAGTACTCTTCTTCGTGTTAGATCTTCTCTAGGAATGTGTATGGTTTTGTTTAATATATTGAATGTGAGATATTGTTGTGTTTTGATTTGTACTTGTTCCTCGATAAGTGATTTATGACTGTTGAATTTATGGATGTTCAAGTTTTCCCAAATGTCCATGCGGTTTCCCCTGTTGATTTGTTTTATTAGTCCATCCAAATCCCGTTTTGGTCTTTTTTCTTCTTTTTCATAGTTGTTTATTTTTTGTGTTATCTTCGTGTTCGGCTTGTATGTGATATTGATGTTCAGTAGTTGAAGATGTTTGTTAGTTTTTTGGTTTGGTGTCCTACGTACGTAAATGCTGTCCATCGTTGTGTTGTTTTGTCTGTTGGGGTGGCTTGATCCTTGTTCTGTATTTTTTGTTTGATTCTGTTTTCTAGTTTATCTATTGTCTTTTGGGTGTATCCGTTTTCGTTCACTATTTGGTATATGACTTTCCGTTCTTTGTTTCGGGCTTCATTGCTGAGTGGTATCCTTAACATTCTATATATGAATGCGTTATAGGCAGCCATTTTGTGTGATGGTGGATGGTTTGAACTTGCGGGTATGGTAGAGCTTGTTTGTATAGTTTCCTGTATATTGCCATTTGAAATTGTGTTTTGTTGTGGTTATATCCTATGGTTATGTCCAGGTAGTTAAGTTTTGAGTTGTGTTCTTCCTCAATGCTCAATTCTACAAAAAGGATTTGAAGCTTTATATCTTCTATTAATTATCTGCGAGCGCTTTCGACAGTTGGTAGTACTGTCATCATCTGGCACTCCTCAAATAAATAAATATAAATATATATATATATATATATATATATATATATATATATATATAATATAATATATATATTATATATATATATAATATAAAATCGAGAAAGGTTAATGCAGTCAAGCTGCTGGAAAATAATTCCATGAAAATCAAAAGATAAATAGATTAGTACTTTTGATCATTCCCATATTGATTTCAATTTAAGAGCCACCGGTATACAGCTGTTTCAGCCTATTGGGCATCGTCAGTACCGGGCAGGCGGTCCTCGATTGAAGACAAAGAGAAAAAACCAAGAAAGTACCAGATAAAAATAGCTGCGTAAACGCAAGCGAAACATAAGTGGAACCACCTATTGGTGTGACACCCAAGTCAACTTGCCAAGTTTTTATGTCAGTGTTGGTTTTTGACCAATCAACCGACAACTGCGGTGGCAGAAATTTGGGAAGCTAATTTCTGCCACCGCAGTTGTCGGTTGATTGGTCAAACCACCAACACTGACATAAAAACTTGCAAGTTGACTTGGGTGTCACACCAATTGGTGGTTCCACTTATGTTTCGCTTGCGTTTACGCAGCTATTTTTATCAAGTACTTTCTTGGTTTTTTCTCATTTTGTCTTCAATCGAGGACCGCCTGCCCGTACTGACGATGCCCAATAGGCTGAAACAGCTGTATACCGGTGGCTCTTAATTGAAATCAATATGGGAATGATCAAAAAGTACTAATCTATTTATCTTTTGATTTTCATGGAATTATTTTCCAGCAGCTTGACTGCATTAACCTTTCTCGATTTCATATCATTTCTAGAAACATGTGGATTCGTTTTCCGATGACATTTCAGGTTAGCTTCCCAAATTTCTGCCACCGCAGTTGTCGGTTGATTGGTCAAACCACCAACACTGACATAAAAACTTGGCAAGTTGACTTGGGTGTCACACCATAGGTGGTTCCACTTATGTTTCGCTTGCGTTTACGCAGCTATTTTTATCTGGTACTTTCTTGGTTTTTTCTCATTTTGTCTTCAATCGAGGACCGCCTGCCCGGTACTGACGATGCCCAATAGGCTGAAAGAGCTGTATACCGGTGGCTCTTAAATTGAAATCAATATGGGAATGATCAAAAAGTACTAATCTATTTATCTATATATAATATATATATATATAATATATATATATATATATATATATATATATATATATAATATATAGATGTACTGCTGTAGTCTCTCTCATTTCTGAACAGACAATAGTAACATCTACAATCATACCAAATAAACATAATGATTCTTCTGTCGATAAGTAGGGCTGTATGAAATAAAATATACCAACTATTTCAACATTTTGTTTAATTCAGTCAATGTTTTGAAGACGCAGCCTCTCAAATATATAAAACAGTAATAATTAAAACTCAATAAATATTAACATTAAATTCAACTCCTCCCGAATAATTCTGTAAAACGCTCATGATTTGCAACCTAACCTCCAAATTCAAGTCATCAGGCAGCTTCTGCAGGAACGGCTGGAGTGACAGCAGGAACTTCCTGTTCCCCATGGAATCGTCCTTTCTCTCTTCCTGCTGCTCCTTCAACAACTGCTCCAGAACCTTGGCGGTCCTTCCTCCGGAAGCAAAGCCGAGGTCTTCAGAAGCGGCATTGGAGTTGGAGGGACCGCTGGTGCTAGGTTGGATTTGGATCAGCTGGAAGGGAACGTTGCTGATGGGGGTGAGGGTGGGGGTTGGGATAGATGTTGCGCTGGTCCCGGTGGGGGTGGTTGTTGTCAGCTGGTAGCCGGTTTCTTCCTCCGATTCTTCGTCTCGAGTTTCGTTGATGTAGATGATGTTGGCAGCATTTCTGGAGAAAGAATAATTATGTAATATTCAATAAATAATTAAAAAAGTTGGAAAAGTTGTAGTCGTCATAATATGCACACGATTTAGTTCAGTGAGGTGAAGTTTTTAAAGAGAGTAATTATTCAACTCCTGAAGAAGATATCACCAGAGAAATTCGCTTTCTTCTCTCTATGTATGTGGAGCTCCTGAAAAAACTACGTGCTTAGATAAGTTTTGATATGCGTTTCGTTAAAAAAACTCGAAATAAAATTAGCTTGCCTTCTGCTGCTCATCAACATCTTTTACGGGTACATCACCAAGTTCAAATATGGCTTGGTTATCAGGTAGAAGATTGGTCGACAATACAAAAGAACCAGTTCAGACTTTACTCCCACCTGCGTCGGAAAAGCTGCTACATACAATTTTTGGCAACTGTGAAGAGGGATATACTGCGAAATGTGGTAGCAAAAAGTTGGACTGTTTTGTTCTCTAGCATGTATAGTCGAAGGAACCTGTATTGTGAATAGTTAAAGCTATCGGCATCTCAAAGGCCAAAAAACCAATACAGAGAAATAATGCCGCTGCTAACTAGTCCACGTGAACTGAAGATTGTCGGTTCGTATTGTTTCAGGAACTGATCGCGATTTGAATGTTGAAATTCGATATTGGTGCGGTTATAATTACTTAAAATTCTTGTTATCTGTGGTGTCCTTGGACAAGTACTAATAGTAATAACGAGTGTGATAAAAACGCACACTTTTTCCAATAGTGATAGCGAACAATGCGAAAAATAAATACCAGTGAATAAGATTCGGATGCATTTGAATATTGAAACACAAAGAGTATGTTTCAATGGATATAAGAATCTACATCTCAAATTTGGTTTCGAGGGAAACAAACTATTACAAGCAATGTTTGTTTGAAGGTGATTGACAATGTTTCATGATGAATTTCACTAGTTGGACTTCCATTGTCTCCTATATAAAATGATTTGAAATCCCTGAAACAACTAAAAAAAAAGAATTAAAAATGAATAGCTGAAAATAACAAGTATATTAAGCAAACTAAACCTGAAATGAAATAATAGTGAAATAAAATACAAGTAAAAATAGAACAATTGAATAAATAAAAATAAAGAAATGAAAAAAGAAAATAAAAATAAAAAATGGAGAGATTCCAAGTCAAGTTAGTTCACGACGTTTCGATTGTTAGTATATACAATCGTCTTCGGGTGATGACTGGACTGATTCCTCCGAGATGACTATTTATAGGTCGTTCGAGTACTTTCTCTTATCCCCACTTCCATTTTCCGCTTCACTGGTTTCGTGGGAGATGACCGTTTGGCGGGAGTTGGCCATTTTTCGCTTGATAATGGGTTTCCATATGTTGCGTATTTCTACGCTGACTTGGCTGAATACGTTGTTGGCAACATGTATGCGGCTTCCTTGAATTTTCTCCTAAACCAATGTTCCTCTCTGTGCAAGATCTCAGCTTGGGACCACTCGATGTTGTGTTGATGGGTCCAAACATGGTCTGCTATTCCTGATTTGCTGGTTTCCCCTCGCTGTATGAATTTCTTGTGCTCGGCAATGCGAACATTCAATGGCCTCTTAGTTTCACCAATATAGGATTTTCCGCACTCACAGGGTATCCGGTAAATGCAATTCTTGAAATCGCAGTCCGCGTTTGGTGGCCTGGTTTTCGTGAGGTTGCTTCGTGTGTTACCGGATCTGATGTTGTACTTGGAACCAATTCTTCTTATCCTCTACGATAATCCTCTGATGTAGGAAAGTGCAAGCACTGGCTGTGACGGCTTCTCTTCCTTACGAGGCTCCTCCTTTCTTTTAGCCAAAGTCTTTTCTACCATCGATTTGGAGTAGCCATTCCGTTGAAGATCATGTTTGATGATGTCTAGTTCCTTCTCGAGACCTTCCTTCGTATCACAGAGCTCAAAAGCACGGTCTAATAGAGTCTTGATGAATCCTCTTTTAGTCGATTGATGGTGGTTGGATTCGTGGTTCAGATACTGTCCCGTGTGAGTGGGTTTTCGATATACAGATGTTTCCCACTTAGTGTCGGTCCTCTTCACCAAAACGTCTGAGAATGACAATTCGTTGTGGATTTCCTTCTCCATTGTGTAAGTGATGGAAGGTCTCACGCTGTTGATGTGTTTCAGGAAGGCATCTACTTCAGAATTCCCATGGTTCATATTATGAAGATGTCGTCAACATATCTCAACCAGACTCGAGGTTCCCTGTGGGCTTCTTCAATGGCCAGAGTTTCAAATCACTCCATATATATGTTAGCTATGATTGGTGAAAGTGGCGATCCCATTGGCAGTCCCTCATCTTGTGTAAAGAATTCGTCCTTCAGTTGGAAATAACAGTTTCGTACACAGCATCCTAGTAATTCCATAATTACTTCTATAGGTAGATTCGTTCTCTCTTTTAGGTTCCCGTCTTTAGATAGCCTCTCTGTATGATGCCAAAATGCCTTGAATTCTTCACAAAAGACGATGTTTTTCCTTGTAATGGTTGTATTAAGGGAAGTAAAAATCTAGACAAGTTTTGAGTAGCCGAATCTCTGGAGCTGATGATCGGTCTAAACTCCAGTAAACTCCGGTTTGCGTACGCATAACATGCCGGCAAACAAAGGGTCGCTACTAATCATTGTGCATTGCGGATGAAGTAAAGGATGGCTTCCGAATTCTTTGGAAGGTAGGTTGCACTATATCGTTTACTTGAACTATACAAATGATCAAGGCCGGTCGTGCTCCAATGTTGAAACAACAACAGTTGAGGATTCGTTTGATACCAACGAGGAGACATGCGATGTGTCACTATTGAGGCAATTGACTTGCACCCAGGATTAAGAAGAAGAACAAGGAGAAGTAGATGAACAAGAAGAAGGGGAAGCAGAAGTATTAGAGGATAGAGGAGTCAGGAAAATATGTTTGAAAGCTATCTTCAAAACAGAAAACATATAGTTAGAATAGCAGTAAGGAGTTAAAAATTAAATGTGGAATTCCTCAGGGCATAGTGTTAGGTCCCTCATTATTCAACCTATATATAAATAATATATTTGAAATAAATAGTGAAGGCACTAAAATAGGATATGCGGATGATACCGCGGACAGTTGACACGAATTGAAAGAAAATGCAGAGGCAGGTTTCCAATTATTGAAATTGAGGCTTGATAACAGACTCATACAAGTAAGTGTGGAGAAAATAAAATTTCTAATTTTCAGCAGCAATATAGCTGATGCCTGTCCTTATGACAACCTCAATATTGTGACTACACAAAACCATACATTAACAATTCAATCTGTTAAACAATCGAAATATTGACAAAAACCTAAAATGGGATCGCCACATGAGATACGTAATAAAAAAGTTTCAAACATCCTCTACAGATTTCGGGTACTGAAAAGATATTTACCTTTCAATGAACTGAAACATTTATATACTCAAAATTTGGTAGAAAAAAGACAACATTAACAAAGGACAAACTAGAAAAAAATTGTGGTATTATTGACATTCATCAAGATTTCCATCAAGATAATTACTTCAATTCGCCAAAGTTTCTAACAATTCATCAAATTCATTAAGATTCAATATTTTCCTTATATTTGTGTGCTTACTGGGTGATTTTTCAAGACTTATAAGATTTGATTTCCAAAACAACACAAAAAATTTGAAAAAAATGATGAAACCTTTATTGGAATTGATAGAACGATCAATATAATTTAATGTTTGAAGATGATTTCATGCAAATGTTGTCCGCGGCTTCGCTTTAGATGGCCCATGCGCAAGGTCCAATCTTGGCACATTCTCTCTAATATATAGACCGGTATTTCACGTATAAATGCTTCAATATTACCTTCCAGAGCGTCAGTCGTTGCTGGTTTATCCTGTAGACATGAGCCTTAACATGATCCCACAAGAAATAATCCAAAGGCGTTAAATCACACGATCTAGGCGGCCAATGACGGGCCCCAAACGTGAGATAAATTGTTCACCGGAGGCGGCTCTTAATTGGGACATTGTTTCGCGTGCCGTGTGGCACCGTCTTGTTGAAACCACATGTCAGGCATGTCCTATTCTTCCATTTTGGACAACAAAAAGTATTGAATCATTACACGTCATTCACAGTAACGTTTCGGCCATTGTCATATTTGAAGAAGTACGGCCCGACGATGCCACCGACCCATAATCCACACCAAACAGTGACTTTTTCGGGATGCTTCGGTAGCTCTTGCAATGCTTGTGGCTGGTCTTCACTCCAGATGCGGCAATTTCGCTTGTTAACGTATCCATTCAGCCAGAAATGAGCCTCGTCGCTGAACACAATTTTTCGTTAAAAATGTGGATCTTCCTCCAACTTTGCCAGCGCCCATTCACCAAATGTTAGACGTTGTGGGAGATCGTGTGGCTTCAATTCTTGCACCAGCTGTATCTTATTAGGTTTTACACCCAAATCCTTTCGCAAAATTTTCCACGTAGTGGAGTAACAGAGGCCCAATTGCTGCGAACGGCGGCGAATCGACATTTCACGGTCATCACGAACACTGACGGATACAGCCGCAATATTTTCTTCGGTCCTCACTCTACGTCTGCGTGTTGGTGGTTTAATGGCCAATAATTTAAACTGGGTTCAAAATTTAGTCACAAGCTTCCGAATAGCTTCCTCAGTAGACCGACGAAACTGCCCATAAATTGGAAGAAGTGCACGATGCACTTCCTTCACAGAGAATTAATTTTGATAATGAAATTCAATAATTTGCAAGCGTTGTTCATTCGTAAGTCGATTCATGGGTAAATTATAGACCAAATTGAACAAGTTTGACAATGACACGATTCACGCGTGATCTGTCAAAAACAGTGTTGCCAAAAAGATACCAGCAAAAAATCTCTCATGAATAGAATGCTAGGCTGGATCTGTTCAAATAGAATCAGGTAACTGTATATCAGTTTTGTTCTCTGTACTGTCTGTATTATATTTGTGTAGTATTGAATGTACGTATGATCAGTTAATCTAAACTACTATATTTAAAGAAAAAACTAATCAATAAATTGATGGATGTAGCCGTTACCACGTGGTAGGAGATCATAATGAAAAGAGAAATGAAAATTTCTATGTTTTTTACCACTTTTAATTAAAAGTGGTAGAAAACATAGAAATGAAAAGTGGTAAAAAAACATAGAAAAAAACTAATCAATACATGTATAGCGAAACACATGTCGCGGTTTTTGTAAAACCCCTTTGTAGTGAAAATCATACAATAAACTGTATTGATTAGTTTTTTTAACATGGATTTTCATCAAGTATCGGCCAATTCTATTCAATTAGTTATGTTTCCTTCAACATGTGTAAGAAAATAGTATAGATTATTTATATAGAATTTGGTTATTATTATTGTTATTATGAATCACATCCTTGCCAATATCTTTCATTATTCAATAGGGAATGTTCCTCAATTTGGGTTATTACAGTCAATGCAACTTTGAACAAAGTAGAGTTTAATCCATGAGTTTTTCAAATTCACTTCGAAAAGTATTCAAATTGATGTTTCAAATGTTGGGTTTTGATTTTTAAAGGGATTTGTTTCTAATTCACATATTGGCAACAGCGCCTATATCAAGTTGAAATAATTTATACGTACCTAGATATTCTACTTTAAAAAAGGAAAATTATCTTTATAAATCAACAATTAAGGCAAAATATAAATTATAGTTCAATACCACCTCCACAAGCCACATAAACAACAGTTGTTTTGTTATTTATTTATATAGAGGAAGATAGGTTAGGTGCACAAAATGTCAGATGTCACAGAATGTCTCGGAACTCAGAACATAAGTAAACAGAACAGCACGCCTCTGAAATATGTCATCTTTGTTTGTCTCATACAAGTAAAAGATACATTGTACTTCATTAGCTATAACCGATGTTGCCAAATGGTGAAATAGAAACGAATCCCTTTGAATGTTGAATGCATTATTTCATTCCTGTTTTTTATTATTATTATTTTTATTAGTATTGAAATAATTTTTTAAAGAAAAAGGTTGAAATGATAAGTTTAAAATGCGTTGTTTTAGAGCTCTTTTATGAAAACTACTTTTCGTCAGGAGGAACATTCCCTATTATTACTAATTAAACAGAATCACAACAGATCCGTGGAATAGGCCTACCGGATAAAACCAGGTTTTTAAAAAAAAATTCAACTACACTACCTCAAAGATGTGCAAACGTTTGCATATTATGACGATTACAACTCTTCCATCGTTTTGCATCATTATATCTCGGAAACGGTGGCTCTTAGAAAAAAAATATTCGGACATTTTTTATAGATAATTGTCTGATCTACAATTTTTGTTTAAACTAATTTCATGATTAAACTGACCGTTTTGCTGAAAATCATGAAAAACTCTTTTTTGTGAAATTTGACCCCGAGTAAATTTTTTTTCAGGTATCGGATCGATGAGGATTTTTTAGATTTCATTTATGATTGCGCTTTGAACAATCCTACCAAGTTTAAGCCGGGTGCGAATTTTTGTACCTACTCCTAATTTTTTTGTCTAATTCCACCGCATAAATTGTTATGAAATTTGTGTCACTTCTGACATCCCATATCTTGTTGAAGCAAGAAATAGCGTTATATTGAGAGGGAGAGAGAGTTTCGGAAAAGTACCATTAGATGTTGAGGAATTGGTATGGTGATTATGTTCAAAGACATGTTGTCTTGCAAACATGTTACATTTCAAAATGAAAATATAAAAAATGTGACCCAAAATAATTAATTGGTTCCATAATTCGACCCCCACTATCTATCATTAACTTACTTTCCTTCGCTTAGATCACACTCTTCCTTGATGATTTTTATTTCTTCAGTTGGAGCCATTCTGAAACTCAAATATTTCGAAATAGTTTAACAAAATACTAAACAGGATATATTGCATAGATCTGAACCACCTACTTACTTTCTGAAAGAGGTAAAAGGAGTCAGAAACGTCAGCTGATCGTAGTAAACATACTTCTTTCTCTTGACCGTCGATCCCGATAGTTCATCTTCTTTTTCCTTCCTCAGGATCCTTGTGAAATTGTCTCGGAGGTTTTTCCATTTCAATTGAATTTCTTTAGCTGCAACAAAAAAATTGTTATCAAGTATTATTTTTACGTATACATTTCAGTCTTAGGCTTGTGACAATATTGTCCTCAGAAAAAATACAACATTCATGAAAGTTTTGATTGATGTGTCGATATTTGATAATTCGTTCGCAACTAAAAGATATACGTTTCGTACATTCCTCGTATATTTGATTACCCATTTTTTTAAATTTGTTCATATTAAATAGCGTTATTGAAGCATTTGAATGACAAAATCACGAAAAAACTGTCCCATTTGCAGAAAAATGATGTTCTGTTCCATCAAACAATGCACAGTGTCACAAATCAATGAAAACGATGATAAAATTGCATAAATTGGGCTTCGAATTGTTTGGGTCCACCAAATTCTCCAGAGCTGGCCCACATTGACTTATGCCTATTCTCAGACCTTAAGAGAACGTTGCTGGAAAGAAAATTTGCGCTGATAAAGAGGTAATCCTCGAACCTATGACCTATTTTGAGGCTAAAGACTGAAAAAACGGCATCGAAAAATTATATGACCGCTATAATAGTTGTGCCGCCCTAGAAAGCAACTATATTGAGCAATAAAAAGATATTTTATCGAACATTTTTTTCTATCTTAGCCTACCAACTTTCAGCCTAACTGTTATGCATATCTTACTCTACCTTATCTTATCATGAACTACGTAGGCATTTAGATCCAAAACAAAAAATGATCCAACTTTAAGACAATTCCAGCTCAATGGACTTTCCAATCAAGATGCTTATCACCAAAATACCTGAAAGTTGTTAGTTTTTGTTATAAGCGACGGTTTCCGAGATAAATATTGATTACTTATTCTGCTTTTTGTTTGCTATAAACATATAATGCAAAATCAAAATCATTCACATTCACAGTTGCTATGCCGAACAATACATCAAACAATTTTCAATAATAATTTCATAAATTCAACCTCCTTTAATAAATTCAAACTTCCCGCGAATCCGATCGTATCCGAAGGCAACCGAACCTGAACGCTCTTACCTATGCTCTCCTTCTCCATGTCGTCGTAGCCGTGCCAGCGTGATCCGCACAGAGTTGCAGCGACCATTTCCCAAGATCTCCTTTTCTGTTCCAAATTCGACGACGAATGCGAGTTCCTTATATCGTACAGGATCGGGTACTTCTTCACTTCCTCGATCAGTAAAGCCGGGTTGATAACTCTGGTTGTTTCCATGATTCACAACGCGTTTACGTCGCAGTTTTTGAATGACGGCAAACGTTGTGCGGCTGCCGTGAAACGCTGCTGTTCGGATGGCCACTGACGTGGCGAGAACAAAGGCGCAGCGGCCGGCGTTTTACGCCTGTTTCTGTCGTGGCGGTTTGGTAGCTTGGAGCAGGTGCGTAGGTGTGGGGTTCGAGTACCGGTTTGTGGTTATATTGGAAATGAGGGAACAGTGATTCATTTGTGCGTAACTTGAAATGACCAGCCGTTTTGAACTAGTTCTTTTTATTTTTATTGTTTCTTTTCATCCTCGTGATACTCGATTTGGTGTTATTTGAATATCAGAAATACACTGGGTTAGATCATGAATTATCTAATCTATTTGTAAAAAAACCATTGCAGCGCTCCTGTCAAATTTTTTATTCTCATTTTAAAACAAAGTCGCAAAATCGTGTGAGTTACAACATTTATATCTTGAAAACGGCTGAATGCCGCAGAATAATTATTAGAACACACGAAGTCGTATGTTAAACTAATAAACAATTAAATAATAAATAAAAAAAATTTTGACAAACTATTTAAAAGTGTAAATTATGATTTTTAAAAGCAAAATTATTTCTTAACTAATTATTTAAACAATCGAAATATAAAAAAATCGATTTTAAACAATTAAAATATAAAATTAGGA
Source organism: Leptinotarsa decemlineata (assembly GCF_025532065.1). Taxonomy (NCBI): domain Eukaryota; kingdom Metazoa; phylum Arthropoda; class Insecta; order Coleoptera; family Chrysomelidae; genus Leptinotarsa; species Leptinotarsa decemlineata. The sequence goes on from NW_027412584.1 coordinate 22,956, forward strand.
AAAAAATTTGTTTTGAAAATCATAATTATCTCTAGACAACAAAATAGCAAAAAAATTTTTCAAAAATATTGAATTTCTCTATTTGTTTCAAACAATTTAATAAACAAATTACGTAAAAAATTCATATCCTATGTTATTAACTGCCATTGTTTAATGTGAAAATAGACATAGCTAAATATCAATTGAAAAAAAATATTTATCAACATTTTTTAGATATTTCATTTTGCAATTGTTATAAAAAATCATAATTAACAAATTAATAAATTTTCATGAACTTTCATCACAGGATCCTATGAAGTATATATATCAAGTTTAAAATTCATAGGCCAATTATTTATACCTTTTATCCCATTATTTATGCCAACGGAGATTGGGAAAAAATTTGTTAGTTAATAATTGAATAACTTTTTGAAAAATTGTGATAAAACTTTTTTTTCTACGGGACTCGATGCATTCAAGTCTTAAGAAATTTCCTCTTTAACGAGCTTTTTTTTAAATTGCTAAAATATTAATATTTTTTGAGTTGTCAACGAAAAACTAAATACCTTTTTTTATTCTTATAACAATTAAATTTTTTTACCTGCACCAAAATCCTTCAAAAACATTTTCTAGAGGTGATTCCGAATCGAATGAGCTATTGCTCATATTTTTAAGACCTTTATCTCTATTTTTTCATGTTTTTGAACTTGTTGATTAGACTAAAAACATTGACGTAATCCTGAAAACCTACAATTTTGATATTGTTGATGAATTTTCAGAATCAACACAGATATGTGACTTCGGAAGTGAAAAACATGGATTGTATCATTAGAAACCCGGCGATGTCATTACTTGAAGGTGGGCCATCTTGTATATTTTCTTTCGGGCGATTTTTTAATAATGTTTTACACCTGCTGCGAAATATTTGATGAGATCAAGATATCTACTAACCATCTCCACTACTTTCATGTATATGACAATCTTTGATATTACTTGTGAGTCTTTGAATAATTAAAAAACAGCTTTTATCGAGACAGGAAAACGAATATAGTGCTAGTCGGGCGATCAATTATTCAGTGGCCTATATAGGAAGCCCCGTTAATTACCAGGCTCCAACTTTTAGGTTATAAATTAATTGGTCGGATAATTGAATACTTCATATGAAATATCGAGCAGTAGTTCTTTTCCCCATTAAAAATAAAGTACTTAGAATAATTTCTTCAGCAATCGCCACACTCACAGCGGCAATTACGCTAATTGGAATAATTACCGATAATTGTAGACATTATTGATACGGGGGACTTCCCTGAAACTTGTTATCGTATGTGACAGTTAGTTTCTAGGAAGCGAAATAGAAAAAATCATGGAAGGAATTGAACCAACTTAAAATTATGAGTAGGAAAGCGAAATTGATATTTGCATAACTAGGACAAGAAAATTCTAGCCTGGTTCCACCAGGCACTTGGCAATGATGATGTTGATTAACGCACTGTTCGTCGTTGGTTTGCAAAAGATAGTTCCGGAGAGTTTAGCCTCGAAGATGAGCCCCTGTATCTATAACGTAGGGAGGGTGAGAGTAAGCCCACAGCACTTACGCCAAATGTGACCCATAGTACACCCTCCCGAAGAGTTGTCCTCCTAGGTCATTCTCCATCCTGTCCTTTCCAGGAAGGTGGACAGGTTACTGGGAAACATCTCCTTTATATCGGCAGGTGTAGGCCAAGATTCGCCGAACACACACGAAAACTCCGGGCACTCGCATAGGACATGCCTGCAGTTTCATCTTCCTGTTCACACATCCTGCATACAGATGTGTCCACTAGCCCCATATTATGGAGGTGTTTCCTCAGTTGACAGTGGCCAGTCAGAAATCCTACGGTTAAGTGTGGATTTTTCCTGGTCATCGCCAGATATTTCTTCGGCGCCAGCTTCCCAGGGTCGCCCACGGTGATCCTGGCAAGATCGCATCTTTTGATTCCATCCCATCTGTTTAGGGATTGAGCATGGGTGTAACATTTGGCTAGCTCCGCAGTTGTCGAAGTCATCAGGCCGTAGGTGCCACTGTGTCCTGAAATTCTTAGTCCAGCCGCTTCCTTGGCTAAAGAGTCGGCAATATAATTAACTTTATTGCTGTTGTGCCCTTTAACTCACCTCATGGTAATGTTATTTTCTACGGAGGCTTTGGCTAAATCTTGGTGACACCTTGTACTAGCCCTGAGGTTACACGTTGTCTGTTCAAGCCCAATAGGCTTGTCTGCTGTCAGTGCGGATTGTTATGTTTTTGCCAGAAATTCCTTTCCTGGTTATTTGTTTTGTGGCGATTGAGATACCAGCCAGTTCTGTTTGGGCCACGCTGGTATTTTTTCCCATTCCCTACTTAATCCTTAGGCTTAGTGATCTGGAGTACACTCCACATCCTGAGCGTGAGCGTTCTCGGTCTACAGTATTCCAGGACAAGGATTTGAGGACATTGGTGGAGACTGACCTATCACAAACAGCGCATGGAATGGCAGAAGAACTGGATGTCGGCCCCCAAGCGGTTGTTGATGGCGTTAAACGTATTGGAAAGGTCAGAAAGCTCAAAAAGTAACTGCTCCACGATTTGAACGATCGACAAAATTTGTCATGTTTCGATGTCTGTTCTTTGCATTTGCGCTACCAAAATGATCCTTCGCGTGTGATGAAAAGTGGATCCTTTACTTCAACAGGAGACGTTTGGAACAGTGGTTGGACATCGGTGAGCCGCCCAGACCCTTCCCAAAGGCAAAAACCCAACAAAAAAGACCATGGTCATTGTATGGTGGTCATTATAACCTTCTGCAACTGGACCAAACCATCACAGCAGAGTCCTACTGTGTGAAATGGTACAGAAAATTGCCTCAGCAGCAGCCGGCACAAGTCCAAGGAAAAACTCTATGAGCAATTCTTCTGATTCGTAGGTAGAGAATTACAATCTAGCCTACACCTACGCAAGATTATGGAGGAGTTTGGTATTTCTCCCACGCAGAAACTCATAGTCTAAGAAACAAAATTGGGGCCATCTTTATTTCTAAACCTGGAAAAATCGAATTATTTTGAAATAGAGAGGCTACAACCTACAAAACTTCGAAGTGGCGATATGCAATGGCATATACTTCTAGACCGAAGTACAGAGCAACAACAAGTCACATCAAAGCCACATCAAGGCACTATAGATAGCCCAAAATATAACCAAAAGAGTATGACAAATAGTTCAAGGTACGAGATTGTTGGAATGGGAGGAAAATACAATAGGACTATGAGTGCAGCATTTGGAACCTCTGGCCCAAAATTGATCCATTGAAAACACGTTTTCTCATACCAGAATAAAAATACTGTTTTTTGACGCGCGTTTTGCTGAGTTTGAATAAATGATTGAATAAATGGACAAGTTAGACGGCTCCGAATTAGCACAGGACGGACTAGGATTGTCCTGGAAATGTTGCGTTTGGTGTCATGAAAAGATGATCGAAAAAACGCAATATGACCGTGTGGCTGCAGTGCTTTCCGGAGACTTGAAAAAATATACAGGTCAGATGACTACCGAGCGGCGAAAAAGACGTTGTTGTTTCAGTTGGACTCTGTAGCCAAGTTTGTCTCTAAAATAAATATCTGTGGAATATTAAATATTTTCCAAGTATTTTTTTATCACGTGTGGTTCGTTTTTTAGAATCGACAGTTTTTAATTCATCATTCCTCGTAGCATTCCTGTCATTCCTGAAATTACAATGAAATAACATACAAACAACGACAAAAAGAAACAAAAAATTGAACTATTAACACGAGCTGAAAAATTTAAAAATTATTAACAAGAAATAAAAATTAAAAATATAAAATCAAAAGATTTTAAACCAAGTTACTTTACGACGTTTCGATTGGGTGATAACTGGACTTGTTCCTCCGAAATCTGACTATTTATAGGTCATTCAGTGCTTTCACCTATCCCCTCTTCCCTCTTTCCGTTTCTAAACTCTTCGAGATATGTGTGCAAAATGTTATGTACAGCATGGTTTCGTACAACAAAGATCATGTATGACAAATCTTGAACAAGTAAAAACAAGTCGATGTTGTTTATTTAGACTTTCAAAAAGCCTTCGATCAAATAGACCATTACGTTCTTCTCAGCAAATTGACAAAATTGGGACTCTCTAACCAACTGCTTACTCTAATTGAATCATATCTAGTTAACAGAAAACAATTTGTCGAATATGAATCTTTCAAATCGACTCAGTACGTAGTTACATCTGGGGTACCACAAGGTTCTAATCTTGGGCCTCTTTATTTTTTATTTTTGTTAATAACTTGACAACCTCTTCGAATATTCCTAGCCTACTATTTGCAGACGACCTGAGACTATATTACAAAATCGAGGACATTACTGACTGCCATGAATTATATGTAATCAAACTTTGGTGTAATAATAATCGTCTACAACTGAACGTATCCAAATGTAAAATAATATCATTTACAACAAAAAAGCAAACTTTAATGTACGATTATTCAATCAACAAAACTACAATCAACCGCGTACATGAGATTCAAGATCTTGGTATAACATACGGCAGTAAATTAACATTTACAACACATATGAGGAATATGACTGCTGATGAAAATAGGATGCTTGGATTCATTTACAGAAATGGCAAAAACTTCAAAAGTATTGCCACTTTAAACTTGCTATATTTTGCGTATGTCAGATCTAAGTTAGAGTACGGCTCTGTGTTTTGGAATCCAGTTTACGACTACCAAATAACATCAATTGAGAGCGTGCAAAGGAAGTTCCTAAAATACTTATGTCTAAAAGTTGATGGTCAATACTCCACGAGAGGCATCAATCATAACATTTTGTTGACACGATTTGATATGACATCCTTGGAAAATAGGAGTGTTATTCTTGGTATAAGATCCCTGCATAAATTACTAAACAACAATATTGACAGTACGGTTCTTTTACCCGAGATCAATTTATTAGTACCAAGAAGTGAATGTCGACACAATCTGAAACTTTATTGGGAAGCATCACGCACAAATGTTATGCTACGATCACCATTGAATTTTATGTGCAGTACCTTCAATAAAATCTGTGAAAACTGCGATATTCATTTCGACTCTCTGAACTCCTTGGTATCATGTATCCACAATCACTTTTAATAATACTATAAATAAAATTTGTGTCAGTACTGCTCCATTGCATGATTTGTAACTTTTTGTGTTAATTACTCAATTTTTCATTCCTCTTTTGAAATTCTACTTAGACGAATATTTTACACATACTTTGTTTTAGCATTTACTTTTATACATTTCTACATTCCATTATCTTTAATATTTATTTCATATATACCCCGTAATAATAACATTTTTTGTAACTGGGTACTCCTGTTGGAAATAAAGTTTTTTTTATCGGTTTTAGCGGAAACTGACCGTTTGGCGGAAGTTGGTCGTGTTCCGCTCGATTATAGGTTTCCATATGTTACGTATCTCTACGCTAGCTTGGCTAAATACGTTGTTGGACAACGTATATGCGGCTTCTTTGAATTTTCTCCTGAACCAGTGTTCCTCAATGTGGATGAATTCAGCTTCAGACCACTTGATGTTATGTTGATTAGTCCAAACATGCTCTGCTATTCCTGATTTGCTGATTTCTCCTCGCTGTGTGTGTTTCTGATGCTCGGCAAGGCCAACTTTCAATGGCCTCTTAGTTTCACAGATGTATGATTATCTGCACTAGCAGGGTATCCGGTAAATGCAATTCTTGGTATCATAGTCCGCGTTCGGTGGCCTGGTTTTCGTGAGGCTGCTACGGATAGTGTTCCCAGAACTGAAGCAGGTTCTGATGTTATACTTGGACCCAATTCTCTTATCCTTTCCGACAATCCTCTGATGTAGGGAAGTACAAGTACTGGTTGTAGCGGCTTCTCTTCCTTGTGAGGCTCTTGCTGTCTTCTAGCCAAAGTCTGTTCCACCTTCACTTTGGAGTAACCATTCCATTGAAGGTCCTTTGTAATGATGCCTAGTTTCTTTTGCAGACCTTCCTTTGTATTACAGAGCCTGAAAGCACGGTCTACCAGAGTCTTCATGATTCCTCTCTTAGTTGATTGATTATGGACGAAGTCCTGATTCAGATACTGTCCCGTATGAGTGGGTTTTCGGTATACATATGTTCCCCATTTAGTGTCGGTCCTCTTCACCACCAAAGTTCGAAAGTCTCTGTTGGAAGACACTGTAGCTAGGCTATACATTTCTATGAGTTCACGTCCATGCACCTTCTCCCTGTATACGCCACAGAATCCTGGTGAACCCTTTAATTTTTTTATAGGCGCAAAAAATCCACTTAGCTCCAGGCTGAACTCTGTAATCGCATAACGCTGCCCCACATCTACTCCATTCGAGCGAGAGTTTCTATGTAGGTAGCGTTATTCAAATTTTTCTCGTGTCTGTCAGAGCGTGCAGTTGCATAGTCGGCTCCGATTCGAAATAAGAAAGACGCCGCCAGTTCGTTCGGTACAAACGTGTTCTGCACGCAATGCAGCAAGAACAGAGCCAGCTTTGCTTATTTGGCCGACCGACGCTGGAGCCAGACAATGTTGCCCGATTGCTTCACGATATCAGCAGGACGGTTTTTTGTTGTTGTTTTCTTTTTGGAGAGCTTGCACACCCGGGTTAGCTATGCTACTGGAAATGAATAATATTTTGACAAACTGACCAACTGATCCATCTCTTGGTATATTCACTTTGGCCATCCATCCCCACTTGTCAATATTCACAGAATTATCTCCAAACTGAAGTAATACAGGGTCTTTCATTAAGGGTGCTATCGTGGCTGATAATGATCGATAGATTTCATTGGAGCGTTTACGAGACATAGCGAAGGTCGAGCCGATTACGGATTTGATCCGAAGGCTTGCTTTACAAACACTTCAACAAGTGGTTCCTTCCGAAAAGTCCGCTGACTAGTAGTATCACAGCAATTTTTATAACAATCAACCCCGCCGTCACGGTGGGTTGATTTATGAAACCCTCGATATTTTCCATGAGCGACATGTAAATGACCGATGACGCCGCCAGTCCAAAATCCACACCAAACAGTAACTTTTTCGGGATGCATTGGGCGTTTTCGGATTTCATGTGAACTATTATTGTCCCAAATTCGACTATTACTTTGAATATAATTTTGTTAGTTTACTCCACATTCGAAAATGCTGCATGTCAAATTCTTTTCTTCTATTCTTTGGATACACTTATTGACATTTGTCTGATCACTTCCATCTTAAATTAAATAATTCACAGTCATAATACATTATCTCAGTGTTGAATGATATATTTGCTCAACATTTGAATATTTGCTTTCTCAGTTGATATGTTTTCGAGTATTTCCAGTATGATTTTTGACACATATCGGATAATACTTTAAAAAGTTCGTTGGGAGAAGAAAAGTTGACAATATTCCTTGTCAGCTCATTTTACTATAACTACCTTTTGCTTGACACCAACAGAATATTCATTATCTATAATACCTATAATATATATATATATATATATATATATATATATATATATATATATATATATATATATATATATATAAATATATATATATGAATATATATATATATAAATATATATAATATATATATAATATATATATATATATATATAATCTGCATTCGAATTGAGCCACTAGATATTGTAAGTGAAGCAAAAAATCTTGGTGTGTTGATGTATGTAGATCTGAGATTTGAAAAATTTGTAAATAAACTCTTACAACGTGCCTATTCTGCACTGAAAATCATTTATGGTAACCGACATATTCTGCCTTATTAGGTGAAAAAGTCCTTATGTGAATCTCTCTGGTTCTCTGTCTTAATTTTAAACGAAACTCAAATCAATAAGGTACTGGATATCCCTGTAAGAATACAGTTAGCACGGCTATGAGCCAGTAGTCACGGAAAATCACGGTGCTGCCATCTCACTTAGTCAAGAACACACAAGAGCGACAGTGGCATCCACATAGATGCCAAATGATACAAAAAAACTGGCTACTACCTACAACTAATATAAATTCAAGCAATAGTTGTCAAAGTTTCACTCTTTAGGGAAAACAATTTCATCTGAACTTATCTACAACAGACTTTCTTGTTGTATCTTTCTAGCTACTAATAAGTAGATAACTGGAGACACGTTAATTTGGATATTATGTGTTTCTAAAGAAAGAAATCAACATATGTGCTTCCTTTGTAGGTAATTAGAACAAAACGGATTCAAATTGGAAAACATGTGAATAGGACATGCATTGCAAAAAATGTCGCTCCACCTTTTTCAGTAAGACTTTGAGAACGAATTTATATGTTTTTTTTATAGCGACTCGCATATACTGTATTTACTTTATGACCCAATCGTTGTACACTTATTTATGAACGCTGGGAATTGGCTTTGGAGTGTCAATTAAAAGTGAAAGAGAAAAACAAAATTCATGAAATTTCCTCCTTACCGAAGAATTTCTCGCATTCGAGCTGGCAACACTGCCTCGGGCTAGCTATGAAAGTAAACATGGCGTCGCAGTTGGCCAGCAGTTGTCAGTCCGAGTCAAAATAATCCTTAAAACGGTGTCCGCGACCAAAATGGACAACAAAAAGAGTCCGATTCGGAGGGCCAAGCGTGCTGCCAAAGTGTTGGAGGACAATTTCTGGGATTGCAGTGTGTGCACGTTCAGAAACACGGCGGAAGCGTTCAAATGCCTGATGTGTGACGTTCGTAAAGGCACTTCCACCAGGAAACCTCGCATAAACCCCCAGTTAGTGGCCCAGCAGGTAGCTAGCCAGTTCTTACCGGCCACCAGCAACCAAAAAAAGGAGAAAAAGGATAAGAAATCGATGAAAAAGCGGCGGCATCCTCCTCGGCTGAAAAACGTCGATAGAAGCAGTGCCCAGACCAGGGAAGTCACCGTGAACAGTGTCACCGTAGTGATAACAGAGTACAAACCGAAAATCAAGTCGTCCGAGGCGATATCCAGCAGTAGTTCTTCCGACCACGGGTCCCAATCGGAGTCCAGCATGGATGCCAGATGAATATCCCGAAAACCAGTGGCGTGCATCAGTGATGTCAGTGACTGAGAAGGAGGGCAATGACTCTGTGACGTCAGGTATGCGTATGGTGATGACTTTTTGTAATTTATTTCGTTTGTACAAATTTATTCGATGGAGACGTGGAGGTATGTGGGGGATTTGTAGGAATATTGATGCACTATACCGAATGAAATGGATGTGTTAAATTTGATGGTAAATTTCGTTTTAAGGACACCCGGCGATTTTGATTAAAATTTTGCTCGTACTTACGTATTTTGATGCGTAGATTACGAATCCGAAAGAAAAAAGCGGTGCTCTCCCTTATTTACAAAGTTACGGCCCTTCAAAGTTCTGAAAAGGGCAACTTTTTCAGCCTTCTTTTTCATAAAATAAACTATTTAAAACACAAGCATTCATTTACTAGGTCACCTTTATACCTTATTCCTCCTTCTTTGACACTTTTCACTTCAATAATCAACGTTTTTCCAATAAAAATGTTAAAAAATGTACGGAGCTGCTTTTTGGTTACATATCTCTGTATTTTACGTTTTTAAGGTTAATGGCATGGTTGATACGACTGATGCAGTCCATATGCCTAAAGTAATTCAAATGTTTTTTACCTTCATTCTTTAGATCGTAAATTGGTTTTTGGTGATATATTACGAATTTGAAATAGTAGGCGACGGCAAATACCAACCGCTTTTTTCTGAAGTGTTACTAGTAACTAACCTAAAAATAGAATAATGTCGCCAGGAGAAGCATTAGTTTTTAAATTAAGTTTTTTATAAGACAAATGTTCATTATTGAAGTGAAAAAGTGTCAAAGAAGGAGGAATAAGGTGTAAAGGTGAACTAGTGAATAGATCCTTGTGTTTTTAAATAGTTTATTTTGTGAAAAAGAAAGCTGAAAAGTTGCGTTTTTCAGAACTTTGAAGGGCCGTGACTTTGTAAATAAGGGAGAGCGCCGCTTTTTTCTTTCGGATTCGTAATCTACGCATCAAAATACGTAAGTACACGCAAAAATTTTT